>NC_052160.1:77527086-77659352 GCF_902713615.1 Scyliorhinus canicula | reverse complement strand
CCCCCCCCCCCCCCCCCCCCCCCCCCCCCCCCCCCCCCCCCCCCCCCCCCCCCCCCCCCCCCCCCCCCCCCCCCCCCCCCGGGTTGCTGCTGCCACGACCCCGAACGTCTATCTCTGATCTAAAAAGTCAAGGAAAGGTTGCCACCGCCTGGAGAATCCCTGTACCGACCGTCTCAGGGCAAATTTGATCCTTTCTAGCTGAATATAGCTAGCCATATCGTTAATCCAAGTTTCAACGCTTGGAGGCCTCGCGTCCTTCCATTGAATTAATATCCTTCGTCGAGCCACTAGGGACGCAAAGGCCAATATTCCGGCCTCCCTAGCCTCCTGTACCCCCGGTTCTACCCCGACCCCAAAGATCGCAAGCCCCAATCCTGGTTTGACCCTGGACCCCACCACCTTCGACACCGTCCTTGCCACCCCCTTCCAGAACCCTTCCAGCACCGGACATGCCCAGAACATATGCACATGGTTCGCTGGGCTTCCCAGACATCTGACACACCTGTCCTCACCCCTAAAGAACCGGCTCATCCTTGTCCCCGTCATGTGAGCTCTATGCAGCACCTTAAATTGAATGAGGCTCAGTCTCGCACACGAGGAGGAAGAATTGACCTTCTCCAGTGCATCCGCCCACGTCCCGTCTTCTATCTGCTCTCCCAGCTCCCCTTCCCACTTGGCTTTCAGCTCCTCCCCTGATGCTTCTTCCGCCTCCTGCATTATCTTGTAGATGTCTGATATCTTCCCCCCTCCGACCCAGACCCCCGAGAGCACCCTATCACTCGCCCCCTTACTGGGGAGCGGGGGAACCCCTCCACCTGCCGCCTAGCAAATGCCTTCACTTGTAAATATCTGAACATGTTTCCCGGGGGGAGCTCAAACTTCTCCTCCAGCCCTCCCAGGCTCGCAAACCTCCCCTCTATAAACAGGTCCTTCAGCTGCCGTATGCCCACCCTGTACCAGCTCTGAAATCCCCCGTCGATGTTCCCCGGGATGAATCTATGGTTCCCTCTTATTGGCGCCGCCAACAGACCTCCCATTTCCCCCCTGTGTCGCCTCCACTGCCCCCATATCTTGAGGGTGGCCGCCACCACCGGGCTCGTGGTGTACCTCGTGGGGGGGAGCGGCCATGGTGCCGTTACTAGGGCCTAACAGGGTAGTTGTTATGGGAGACTTTAACTTTCCAAATATTGACTGGGAAAGATATAGTTCGAGTACATTAGATGGGTCGTTCTTTGTACAATGTACGCAGGAGGGTTTCCTGACACAATATGTTGACAGGCCAACAAGAGGCGAGGCCACATTGGATTTGGTTTTGGGTAATGAACCAGGCCAGGTGTTAGATCTGGAGGTAGGTGAGCACTTTGGAAACAGTGACCACAATTCGGTGACCTTTACGTTAGTGATGGAAAGGGATAAGTATACCCCGCAGGGCAAGAGTTATAGCTGGGGGAAGGGCAATTATGATGCCATTAGACATGACTTAGGATGTGTAGGTTGGAGAAGTAGGCTGCAAGGGTTGGGCACACTGGAGATGTGGAGCTTGTTCAAGGAACAGCTATTGCATGTTCTTGATAAGTACGTACCAGTCAGGCAGGGAGGAAGGGGTCGAGCGAGGGAACCGTGGTTTACCAAAGAAGTGGAATCTCTTGTTAAGAGGAAGAAGGAGGCCTATGTGAAGATGAGGCGTGAAGTTTCAGTTGGGGCGCTTGATAGTTACAAGGAAGCGAGGAAGGATCTAAAGAGAGAGATAAGACGAGCAAGGAGGGGACATGAGAAGTCTTTTTCAGGTAGGATCAAGGAAAACCCAAAAGCTTTCTATAGGTATGTCAGGAATAAAAGAATGACTAGGGTAAGAGTAGGGCCAGTCAAGGACAGTGGTGGGAAGTTGTGTGTGGAGGCTGAGGAGATAAGCGAGATACTAAATGAATACTTTTCGTCAGTATTCACTCAGGAAAAAGATAATGTTGTGGAGGAGAATGCTGAGACCCAGGCTATTAGAATAGATGGCATTGAGGTGTGTAGGGAAGAAGTGTTGGCAATTCTGGACAAGGTGAAAATAGATAAGTCCCCGGGGCCTGATGGGATTTATCCTAGGATTCTCTGGGAAGCCAGGGAAGAGATTGCTGAGCCTTTGGCTTTGATTTTTATGTCATCATTGGCTACAGGAATAGTGCCAGAGGACTGGAGGATAGCAAATGTGGTCCCTTTGTTCAAGAAGGGGAGTAGAGATAACCCCGGTAACTATAGGCCGGTGAGCCTCACGTCTGTTGTGGGTAAAGTCTTGGAGAGGATTATAAGAGATACGATTTATAATCATCTAGATAGGAATAATATGATTAGGGATAGTCAGCATGGTTTTGTGAAGGGTAGGTCATGCCTCACAAACCTTATCGAGTTCTTTGAGAAGGTGACTGAACAGGTAGACGAGGGTAGAGCAGTTGATGTGGTGTATATGGATTTCAGTAAAGCGTTTGATAAGGTTCCCCACGGTCGTCTATTGAAGAAAATACGCAGGCTGAGGATTGAGGGTGATTTAGAGATGTGGATCAGAAATTGGCTAGTTGAAAGAAGACAGAGGGTGGTGGTTAATGGCAAATGTTCAGAATGGAGTTCAGTTACGAGTGGCGTACCACAAGGATCTGTTCTGGGGCCGTTGCTGTTTGTCATTTTTATAAATGACCTAGAGGAGGGCACAGAAGGTTGGGTGAGTAAATTTGCAGACGACACTAAAGTCGGTGGAGTTGTAGACAGTGTGGAAGGATGTTGCAGGTTACAGAGGGACATAGATAAGCTGCAGAGCTGGGCTGTGAGGTGGCAAATGGAGTTTAATGTAGAGAAGTGTGAGGTGATTCACTTTGGAAAGAATAACAGGAATGCGGAATATTTGGCTAATGGTAAAATTCTTAGCAGTGTGGATGAGCAGAGGGATCTCGGTGTCCATGTACATAGATCCCTGAAAGTTGCCACCCATTTTGATAGGGTTGTGAAGAAGGCCTATGGTGTGTTGGCCTTTATTGGTAGAGGGATTGAGTTCCGGAGCCATGAGGTCATGTTGCAGCTGTACAAAACTCTGGTACGGCCGCATTTGGAGTATTGCGTACAGTTCTGGTCGCCTCATTATAGGAAGGACGTGGAAGCTTTGGAACGGGTGCAGAGGAGATTTACCAGGATGTTGCCTGGTATGGAGGGAAAATCTTATGAGGAAAGGCTGATGGACTTGAGGTTGTTTTCGTTAGAGAGAAGAAGGTTAAGAGGTGACTTAATAGAGGCATACAAAATGATCAGAGGGTTAGATAGGGTGGACAGCGAGAGCCTTCTCCCGCGGATGGAGGTGGCTAGCACGAGGGGACATAGCCTTAAATTGAGGGGTAATAGATATAGGACAGAGGTCAGTGGTGAGGCCGTGGAACGCCCTACCTGCAACAGTAGTGAACTCGCCAACATTGAGGGCATTTAAAAGTTTATTGGTTAAGCATATGGATGATAAGGGCATAGTGTAGGTTAGATGGCCTTTAGTTTTTGACTTCCCATGTCGGTGCAACATCGTGGGCCGAAGGGCCTGTACTGCGCTGTATCGTTTGGTTTGCGGTATTAACAATGCGGCCACCCAGAGAAAGTTGTTAGCTGAGCCAACATTGACTTTTCAACAGGCCATTCAAATAGTATTGTCCCGAGAGAGCGCAGATCGAGGAATGCAGGCGCTATAGGGAATGGAGGTGCATGCCTTGGGGTGCAACCCCTTCCGTCCAAAAGCGTCCCCCTGCACCCCTGCGGTACCTTGGGCAAGGCGACGTCCGGATCGACGCCAGTGGCTGTCGGACATTCCTCCCCGAAGGGGGCCTTCTCCAGAACCAATGGATGAGGAGCCATGTCCGTGTCAGACTTGTAGGCGCCGACCCCGTGGCGGATGCCGGTCCTGGGGGCGCCAGAAGCGCCAACGTTCCGACCGAAACTGGGGCCAGCCCAGGGGCCGTACCTTTCATTTGGATGAACCTGCGGCAACTACTCCCGAGGACATGGAGACGGAGGATGACTGCCTGCAGCTGCATTGTGTGGCAGCTCCCCGTGTGGCCCCCATTAAAGTGACAGTACGGGTCAATGGTCACCCGCTTGAGATGGAGTTGGACACTGGCGCAGCGGTCTCCGTGATCGCCCAGAGGACATTCGACCGCATCAAGCAGGGTACACAGATCCTTACCTTAACCGACACACAGGCCAGGTTGGCCATCTACACAGGGGAACCATTGGATATTGCAGGAACTACGATGACGCCTGTTGTTTATGGACGCCAGGAGGGGCATTTCCCACTTATCGTGGTGCGCGGCCATGGGCCCAGCCTGTTGGGTCGGGACTGGTTGTGCCATTTGTGGTTGCAGTGGCAGCACATCCTCCGAAACAGTTTCTGGAGGGTTGACTGAGGTGCTAGGACGATAACCAGATGTATTCCAGCCCGGTTTGGAGAAACTAAACGGGGCTTTAGCCCATATCCAAGTCGAACCAGGAGCCACGCCGTGCTATTTCCGGGCGCGCCCGGTGCCTTACGCCTTGCTCGAGAAGGTAGAAGGGGAGCTCAGTCATTTAGAGATTTTGGGTATCATCAGGCCCGTCCGTTTCGCTGACTGGGCAGCATCAATTGTACCTGTAATGAAGCCAGATGCCACAGTTCGTTTGTGCGGCGAATATAAACTTACAGTGAATACGGCTTCCCGACTCGACCGATACCCAATGCCTCACATAGAGGATCTCTACGCGAAGCTTGCAGGCGGACTCTCGTTCACAAAATTAGATATGAGTCACGCCTACCTACAGTTGGAGCTGGACTCTGCCTCCCGGCCATATGTAATGATTAATACACACCGGGGCCTGTATGAATATACACGTTTACCACATGTTGCTGTCTATTTAGATGATGTTTTGATCACAGGGACGTCGGAGCAGGAACAGTTGGAAAATTTGGAGGCTGTCCTTAGATGCTTTTCGGAGGCTGGAGCCTGTTTATGTCGCACAAAGTGCGTTTTTCAGGCGAAGGAGGTAGTCTACCTGGGTTATTGGGTGGACCGCGAAGGTTTGCACCCCGTCGCGCAATTCAACTGGCCCCCGCCCCGACTGACACTTTGCATCTTCGTTCGTTTCTCGGCCTCGTAAACTATTCTGGAAAGTTCCTCCCAAATCTGGCAACTACGCTGGCCCCGTTGCACCTTCTGCTAAAGAAGAATCACACCTGGGTTTGGGGTCAGCCGCAAGAAACCGCTTTCCGGCGGGTAAAACAACAGTTGTCGTCGTCTGGGTTACTAACACACTATGATCCTGGAAAGCCTTTGCTCGTCACATGTGATGCATCCCCGTATGGTATTGGGGCCGTCCTGTCCCACAAGATGGAGAACGGGGCCGAGCGGCCGATAGCTTTCGCCTCCCGCACATTGACTGCAGCGGAAAAAAAGTACACACAGATCGAGAAGGAGGGCCTGGCTGTGGTCTTTGCGGTGAAAAGTTTCCACCAGTACCTATATGGCCGCCACTTCACTATCGTAACTGATCAGGGGCAGCAGGGTAGCATGGTGGTTAGCATAAATGCTTCACAGCTCCAGGGTCCCAGGTTCGATTCCCGGCTGGGTCACTGTCTGTGTGGAGTCTGCACGTCCTCCCCCTGTGTGCGTGGGTTTCCTCCGGGTGCTCCGGTTTCCTCCCACAGTCCAAAGATGTGCGGGTTAGGTGGATTGGCCATGCTAAATTGCCCGTAGTGTCCTAATAAAAGTAAGGTTAAGGGGGGGGTTGTTGGGTTTACGGTATAGGGTGGATACGTGGGTTTGAGTAGGGTGATCATGGCTCGGCACAACATTGAGGGCCGAAGGGCCTGTTCTGTGCTGTACTGTTCTATGTTCTATAAGCCTCTGCTGGGACTTTTCAGAGAGGATAAACCAATACCGGCCATTGCTTCCGCATGGATCCAGCGCTGGGCTTTGTTGCTCGCTGCATACGAGTATTTTCTGGAGCACAAACCAGGAACCCAGATAGGGAATGCCGACGCACTGAGCCGATTGCCTTTATCGACTGGCCCCATGTCGACCCCCATGACCGGTGAGGTGGTTGCATCCCTAAATTTTATGGACAGAACCGCGTGGAGATAAAGACGCCGAGATGACGGAGGCAGCAGACTCTGACTCCGAGATGGAGACACAAGACACCTCAGAGGGGGAATCCTCTGGCCCACGGGCCGTGGATGTACAACCGTTGCGCCGTTCATCACAGAAGCGCCAGTCTCCATCTCGTTACACACCGCCCGATCCAGCGCCTCGTGTAAATGCGGAAAAACGAGTCCGACGCCCTCCTTCGCCAGGGTCTTTGGTGGATTCCTTGGACTTTGGGGGGAGGGATATTATAACCTGCCTGCTTACCATTGGCTGGGAACTAATGACAATCCCACAATCCTATGGGGGTATGAGCTTCCCCAATGAGGGGGGGGGGGGGGGCGGAGAAATCATCAGCAGACTCCCTGCATAAATAGAGCTGGCCAGTTTGGAACCAGCAGAGAGAGAGGAGTGAGCAGCAAGGGAAGTTGCTGCTGTTGCTGTTGTATATATATGTTATTGTAAATAAATGTTATTTCTTTGTATCCTGAAAACTTGAGCTGGATTCTTCGTGGCCCTCACAAAAGGAGGGGAGGGTGTGACAACCCCTACAAGGCCCAAAGGGATATACTAATTGATCTCCCCGTGGGACTTATGGAATATGAGCTTCCCTGTTAGTGAGAGCAGGCCTGCCCTGCTGGTGCTCATTAGAAATCTGTATAAAGGCCAGCCCGAATAGGGACCAGCATTTTGTCTGTCCCAACAGGAATGTATTGTGTGAATATTTTGCTGCCGTGGACTGACGTTATGTGACCTTGATTAAAATTTACGTTTTTACCACTTGTGGTGATCTCTACCACTGTATATATGTGTGTGCTTGCATTAGGGGATGTATGACAGTACCTGTATTACAGGTTTTCCGGTAAGCCCCTGCCGGCTAGCTCCGCCCATATGGAGCAGTATAAATATTCATAAGTTGCCCTGAGAAGCCATTCTACAGCTGCAGCCGGAGGAATAGCATCTCACTGTAATAAAGCCTCTCTTGTACCGTATCGAGTCTTTTATTGTGCAATTGTTAGCGCCACACCACTGACTTCCAGGCTCTTAATATTTTCAAATAAGATGGGTGATTTGGTCAACTCCCTTGTGTGATGACTTTCATACCTTCAGAACTTGGGACAGCCAGTGCCTTTGTATCAGAATTAGTTGTTCAATTTGAAATTACCCTTTTTGATTCATTTCAGGAAAAGGCATTGCATTAACATCAGTCTGGAAAGGTGTTGTTGTTTCCTCTTGAGACAGGGGAATGTTTCAATCTATAAGAAAAGCCAGGTGATCCTCAGGTGAACATTTTAATAGTCTTTGGTGGTTTTTAAAAACAGAAAGTATTGACTAAAATGATACAATTTTTTAAGGAGGTCACAAGGAGGGTGGTGCACTTTATATAATAAAGATATATTTCAGCAGTGTGGGTGTCAACTCCACAACTCAAAAGATGTGCAGAGTAGGTGGATTAGCCACGCTAAATTGTCCCTGAATTGGAGAAATAAAAAAAAAATGTTAAGATATAATTCAGCAAATTTTAAATTAAGGTCTTACCTGGCACACTGATGATGCAAGTAAAAGCTCATGGGTTTCAAGTGACGAGCTGGATCCAAAATGGAGTCCAAGTTAGAAAACGAAGGGTGTTTTTGTGACTGGACGTCTGTTTGCAGCGGGATGACCGGACAAAGTTAAGGGACAGTTTGGAATGGGGGGGGGGGGGGGGGGGGGGGGGCGGGATTGTGGGTCGTTGCTGATGGATCCTTCAGCAGGGAGGAGTGCTTTGTCTGCACAACATTTAAATATCTGAGTCCTATAGCTGACTTGGAGATTAGGATTCAAATCAAAAAATATTTCTTGGAGCATAAACAAGTAATCGGAATGGAGACTTAAGTTTGATCGAGAATAGAAGGATTTGAACATTGCCTGAAACCAATTCAGCACCAGCCTTTTTGTGCTTTCTGCAGGTGACGATGAGGAGGAGGAGCCCGAGTTTCCCCTGAGCCCCCGGCCTCGGCCGCTTGCGGAGCTGCAGTTGAAAGAGAAGGCAGTTCCCATGCCCAATGCCAGTTCTTTTTTCATCTTCAGCCCAACTAACAAGTAGGTATCTCGGCAGTTTGGAGGAATGGACTGGTGCATAGACCCTTCATGTGTACCCTAGCATCTTGTATGTCCATCTGAGGAGACAGGTAGATCTGCAACCCAGATCTTAAGCGTTCTGTTCTATTTAATATCTTCAAAGATGAAAAGTAATGTGGTTTGGGCAACGTTACTTAAAGGGATGATGGTGGCTAGGCAATGGCAAACATTCAAAGAGTGCATGGGTGAACTGCAACAATTGCCATAGCTTACAAGCGAAATTAGATAGTATTAGATCCAAGGAAGAGGCATGCAGAAAATTCATCAGACCTGAGGATTGGGAGCAGTTTTGAATTCAGCAAAAGTGAGGACCAAGGGATTGATTAAGAAGGGCACAATAGAGTACGTGAGTAAGCTTGCAGGGAACATAAAAACTGACTGTAAAAGCTTCTATAGGTATGTGAAGGAAAAAGACAAATGTAGGTCCCTCACAGTCAGAAACACAGGAATGAAGAAATGGCTGACCAACTAAATACATACTTTTGTATTGTCTTCACATAGGAGGACACAAATAATGCGCCAGAAATGTTGGGGAACACAGGTTAGTGAGAGGAAGGAACTGATGGAAATCAGTATTCGTAGGGAAATGGTGTTGGGGAAATTGATGGGATTGAAGGCCGATAAATCCCCAGGGCCTAATAATCTACATCCAAGAGTATTTAAGGTGTATTCACCTGAGGAAGGAGCTGCGCTCCGAAAGCTCGTGTTTGAAACAAACCTGTTGGACTTTAACCTGGTGTTGTTAGACTTCTTACTGTGCTCACCCCAGTCCAACGCCGGCAACTCCACATCAAGAGTATTTAGGAAGTGGCCCTAGAAATAGTGAATACATTGGTGATCATCTTCCAAGATTCTATAGACTCTGGAAAAGTTTCTACAGATTGGAGGGCTAATGTAAACCCTCTATTTAAAAAGGAAGGTCGAGAGCAAATGGAATTATAGACCAGTCACCCTAACATCGGTAATGCTAGAGTCTATTGTAAAAAATTTAATTGCAGAGCACTTTGAAAACTGTGGCAACATTGGACAGAGTCAGTCAGCATGGATTTATGAAAGAGAAATAGTACTCAAAAAATCTACTGGAATCCTTTGAGGATGCAATGACTAAAGTTGACGAGGGGGAGCCAGTGGATGTGGTTTATTTGGCTTTCAGAAAGCTTTCGACAAAGTCTCACATAAGATTTTAGATTTAGATTTATTGTCATGTGATTTACTGTCAAAGAATTATTCTATCAGCCGCCCCAGGGGTTACAGGATAAGGTGGCGTCAAGAACAGGGGTAGGGGAGGGGAAGGTGTCAGAAATTTATAAGGAACTGATGGACTGGGAGGGAACCCCGATATGGGTAGTGAAGCGTAAGTGGAAGAGGAAGAGCTTGGTAGGGAGTTGGAGGCTGGGTTGTGGGAGGATGACCTGAGGAGAGTTAATGCATCCTTGTTGTGTGCCTTATCCAGTTTAAAGTGGTCCACAGGGCACATATGACTGTGGCCAGGATGAGCAGGTTTTTTGAAAAAGTGGAGCATAGGTGTGGCCGGTGCACGGGTGGACCCGCAAACAATGTCCACATGTTCTGGGCGTGTCCGAAGCTTGGAATCGGAAGGAGTTTGCCGACATTGTGTTGGAGGTCCTGAAGGTGAAGGTGGTCCCAAGTTAAGAGATGCCGATCTTTGGTGTGTTAGAAGACCCGGGGGTCCAGGGGGCGAGAGAGGCCGATGCCTTGGCCTTTGCCTCCCTGGTAGCCCAGAGATATTGTTAGAATGGAGAATCTATGACTCAGGGCTGCCAAAACCAGGGGCGTGGGTGAGTGACCTGGCAGAGCTTCTCCGTTTGCAGAAAATTAAATTAGTCTGGAGGGGCTCTGTGGAGGGATTTGCCCGGAGGTGGCAACCGTTTATCGATTTCTTCGAGAAAAGTTAAGATGTCGGGGGTGGGGGGTGTTGGGTAATGTGGGCGCGGGTCGGTGGGGTATTTTGTTGAGCTGGTTGGATTTGGGTTGTGTTTCTGTCTGTTGTGTTAATAGATAAATGCCTCAAAAAAAGGAAAATAATTATTCTGCATACAGTCCAGGCAGATCGTTCCATACATGAAAAACATAGGACATATGATAAATACACAATGTAAATACATCAACATTAAGTGAAGCATACAGAGTATAGTGCCACAACGGAGAAGATGCGTAGAGAGATCAGTTTAGTCCATAAGAGGACCATTCAGGAGTCTGGTAACAACAGGGAAGAAGCTGTTTTTGAATATGTTAGTGCGTGTTCTCAGACTTTTGTATCTTCTGCCTGATGGAAGAGAGAATAATTGGCTGGGAGAGGTCTTTGATTAGGCTGTCCACATTCCCAAGGCAGTGGGAGGTACACGCAGAGTTAATGGATGGGAGGCGGGTTCGGAGATGGACTGGGCTGTGTTCACAACTCTCAGTAGTTTCTTACGGTCTTGGGCCGAGCAGTTGCCATACGAAGCTGTGATGCAGCCAAATAGGATGCTTTCCATGCTGCATCTATAAAAATTGGTAAGAGTCAATTTTTGCATGTCAAATTTCCTTAGTTTCCTGTCGAAGTAAAAGTGCTGTTGTGATTTCTTGGTCGTTGCATTGACGTGGGTGGACCAGGACAGATTATTGGTGATGTATGCACTTAGGAATCTGAAGGTTGTCAACTATCTTCACTTTGGCACCTTTGATGCAGACACGGGAGTGTACAATACTTCACTTTCTGAAGTTGATGACCAGCTCCTTAGTTTTATTGATATTGAGGGAGAGCTTGTTGTCATTGCACCATGCCACTAGGTTTCCAATCTTCCCCCTGTACTCTGACTCATCGTTGTTTGAGATCCTACTCTCCATGGTCGTATCACCAGCAAACTTGTGGATAGAGTTGGAGCCGGATTTTGTCGCACAGTCGTGTGTGTATATAGTAGGGGGTTAAGTACGTAGCCTTACAGGGCCCAGGTATTGAGGACTATCGTGGAGGAGGTGTCGTTGTTTATCTTTAATGATTGTGGTCGATGGGTCAGGAAGTCGAGGATCCAGTGAAGAGGGAGGAGCTAAGTCCTGAGAGATTAGTGTGTAAAATTAAAGGGCATTGTAGTGATCTGTACATCTGCACATACATCTGTCTGCAGTCCCTGGTGTAACAGCCACAGCATCACTAGTGGGCAGCATCAGAGACGGGTCCAGCCCAAGGGAGGATCCGCCTCTTTCAGAAGCACAGGCTAGTGAGCATCAGCAGCAGACAGAGACAGTTCAGCAGAGGCAGCTTACCTTAGCTTCACTGATCATACCTCTAGACTGTATTATATCTAGTTAAGCTCTGGAAACAGAACAAACCCACTGAATAAAGTATTTGTGTCAACTGGAAGTCTACAATCTTTATTCAGACTTAGAGAATAACATATGGTGCCAGGAGTAATTTAAGAAAGCTAGCTAGACATCAGCAAGAGAAGAAAAACTTAAACCGGATATCCGACTGTGGAAGACTTCGTAGCAAATGGATCCTCGACGATTAACTGATTCGATGGAACTTGTTGGAACTCCATGGCGGCTGGAAACAACCGGTAATTTAAGTTATAACTGGAAAATGTTGAACAAATGTTCCAAATATTTATTACAGCTAATGATTTAAGCACTGCCTCTGATGCAACGAAAATAACCCTACTACTCTCAACAGGAGTGCATGGAGCGAGATAAATCTATAATTGCTTTAATTACTTAGAAGGTGAAGACAAATCCAAAGTAGAAATCATACTCAAAATATTTGCTGTAACTGTCAGGCTGGAAAGATTTAACTCTTGTCAGAGAAAGGAGGGCCCATCTCTGATTTTGTTACAAATCTCAAGTTAATACTACAAGGCTATGATTATGCTGATTTCAGAGACACTGTGATAATGCATCAATTAATTTCTGAATAACTATCTGATAAAAATTTGAGGGCAGAACTTTCACAAAATAAGTATCGTAGAATTTCATAGAATTTACAGTGTAGAAGGATGCCATTCAGCCCATCGAGTCTGCACCAGCTCTTGGAAAGAGCACCCTACCCACGGTCAACATCTCCATACCATCCCCATAACCCAGTAACCCCACCCAACACTAAGGGCAATTTTGGACACTAAGGGCAATTTATCATGGCCAATCCACCTAACCCGCACATCTTTGGACTTTGGACTGTGGGAGGAAACCGGAGAACCCGGAGGAAACCCACGCACACACGGGGAGGATGTGCAGACTCCGCAGAGACAGTGACCCAAGCCGGAATCGAACCTGGGACCCTGGAGCTGTGAAGCAATTGTGCTATCCACAATGGTACCGTATCTAACTCCAGAAATCGCTAAACAAAAATGCCTTGCTTATGAACAAAAACAAAATCAATACTGTCAGTCTTTACAAGCATAGAATCAGTGTCTAGAAAAGAAAATCAGAAAAAACGGCGCCAAAACTTATCACGAGTCAGAGACAGGGTTGAAACAGAAGAAGATTGAAGTTCTGAGTGGCAGCCACCTTGAGGAAGGAGCCTCATTGCATGTGCAATCGAATCCTGCACATGATGTCAGAGTACCAGGACCACACCCACTTAAAAGGGAAATGCACGAAAATTAACAAAAAGAAATGTAATGCTGCAAAACCCAATTTTCATGCCTCAGAAGACAGAACAATGCCCGAACTTACACCATCAGTTAAAAATAACTTTCACAACACCCTGGGACAAGCAGTTAGCACAGCCCTAGAAGATGATATGGTCCTTGTAGACTACGACTCAGATGAAGATTTCATCTTGGGAGATGGCTACCCCAGTACCAAATCCGAGCTGCAACTGGAGGTGTTGTACCGTGAAGACCCCGACGATGAGTTCTTCGGAATGGGGAATCTTCAGCCCAGCATATATGACATCCCGACTCGTGAGTGCAGGATTATGCTGCGGGTTGACGCCAAGAAACAGAGAGTGGTCCACGCACCACGAAAGGGTCCCAGCCTCCACACAAGAAGATGATTTGTTCATTGAACATGAGGAGAACGATGATTTGTCGATCGAACAATATACACAATCCTGCTCAGACATGGCTGAGTTATTCGGAGATCGTGATCACAGCATCAGCAACACAGTTGAACAGCTCAATACGACTCTTCTCATGGTAGATGAATCCAACATCATGATGCCATGGCAGATCGTCGATACATTGTATGACAGCAATACCCAAGATGAAGACGACGCCACACAGAGAGCACAGAACAACTCCAGGAAACTAAGGAAATTCGGCATGTCCACATGAACCCTTACCAACTTTTACAGATGCACCATAGAAAGTATCCTATCGGGCTGCATCACAGCCTGGTATGGCAACTGCTCGGCCCAGGACCGCAAGGAACTTCAGAGAGTCGTGAATACCGCCCAGTCCATCACACAAACCTGCCTCCCATCCATGGACTCCATCTACACCTCCCGCTGCCTGGGGAAAGCGGGCAGCATAATCAAGGATCCCTCCCACCCGGCTTACTCACTTTTCCAACTTCTCCCATCGGGCAGGAGATACAGAAGTCTGAGAACACGCACGAACAGACTCAAAAACAGCTTCTTCCCCACTGTCACCAGACTCCTAAATGACCCTCTTATTGACTGACCTCATTAACACTACACCCTGTATGCTTAATCCGATGCCAATGCTTATGTAGTTACACTGTATATCTTGTGTTGCCCTATTATGTATTTTCTTGTATTTTCTTGAATTTTGTTTAATTCCCTTTTCTTCCCATGTACTGAATGATCTGTTGAGCTGCTTGCAGAAAAATACTTTTCACTGTACCTCGGTACAAGTGACAATAAACAAATCCAATCCAATCCAATCCAGAGAGAGCAATGACAAACTCCACAGAGAGAGCGAGAAGGACTCCACAGAGAGAGCGATGACAAACTCCATTGAGAGAGTGATGAAGGACTCAACAAAGAGAATGATGAAGGACTCCACGAAGAGAGAGACACAAGCCTCCACAAAGAGAGCGATGCAAGCCTCCACAATGAGAGTGACGCAAGCCTCCACAGACAGCTCGGTGACAGACTCAAAAATGGAAGCAAGCAAACACTCCATAGCGAACGCCGTGGATGTACAAGACCATGAAGATCTATCAAACTTATTTGAGCCACCAGAAGAAGACACGGAATGTCTACCCACTGTATGTGAGACAAGTGACGAAGAAATCACAATTCCCATACAGGATGTGCAGGATCACAGCGAGATTGACATATCTCAGCTCATCTGCACAAAAGCACTCAATAGTCAGAGGACAGCCACCCATGAGTCCAGAGAGACCACGTCAATTGAAATCTTGAAGATTTTGACTCCAGAAGAGGAGCACCAAGAGTCCAGAGAGACCATGTTAATAGAAATCTTGAAGATTTTGACTCCAGAAAAGGAGCACCACAACCCACAACAAAATGAAATCGTGAAGATTTTGACTCCAGAAAAGGAGCACAAAGAGATCACACATGATTCAAATGAACCTAAAATGACTCCAAAAGAGGAGCACCTAGAAATCAATGATGATTCAAGTGAATCAGAAATGACTCTAGAAGAGGAGTACCAAGTAAGCAAAGAAGAGGAATCGAATCCATCACAAATGACTGATGTCAATGCAACATCAGATCATTCTCACAATTCTCAAGAAGATACGCTCAATGTAGCAGAGACCACAAAGGACACTGACACCAATAACTGCGACAATGACTCAACATGGCACACTCATTGAGCGCATCAAGAACAACAAAAACCGCAAGAAGCACATCAGAAACAAGAACAACAACAGCAACAACAAAAACAACATGCAGCGCAACAAGAACGACAAAAGCAACAAGAAGAATCCCAAAAACAACAAGCACGACAAGAAAAAGAACAAGAATAAAAGCGAAAACAACAAAAACAGAATCAGCAAGCGCGACAAAAAGAACAACAAGAACGACAACAACAAGAACGCCAACGGAAACAACAGACAGAAACGACACAAACAACACTGAAACAACAACATGGTACAACTCTGCACGTGAAGGACAATGCCACAGAACACTGCAAAACAATGACAAGACTGCAAACATGCCATGGCATGATAAAGAATCTCACGAATTCACATCTGCCCCAGAACAAACAAGCAAAACAGCTTTCACGAACAATGACATACAGAATCAATACCGCAAACACAAGAAAAAGTCGAGGTCAGACAATGGTGCGACACGGAATCACTACCCGCAATCAAATGGAAGAGGGGAAAAAGGTGTCCACATCATTAAACGACTCATCAGCAAAGCAGCCGGGTCACGTTCCGACATCAACCCAGCTCTGTTGTCGTACTGAGGAACCCCATTGAGCTCAGGACTGTCACCAGCGCAAATCCTCTTCGGCAGAAACGTCCAGACAACCCTACCGGCAAAGCAATTCCGAGACCCCGGCAACGCACTGGTTCTCGACGACATGCGGGCACTATGCTCCAAACAAAAACTATACTACTATCAACATGAAATCCCACTCAAGCCACTGACAATAGGTGACACCATCAGAATCAGGGACCCAGAAGGCGGATGGTCTGAGTCAGCCACACTGATCAGGCAGGAGGCACCGCGGTCCTACATTGTCAAATCGTCAGCGGGAGTACTTTTTCGTCGTAACCGCCGGGCTCTATTAGAGATTCGACCTACAACGCCAGTATATCCCACACTGGACTTAACCGAGTCCATTTGTTCACAGGACGTTCCTCGCCACACAACGCCAGACAGTACTCTTGATGTCATCAAACCATCATCCCTACTACCACCGTTAAGACGCTCCTGCAGCAGCCGCAAGGCACCTGACTGGCTAGATTTGTGACGACACTTCAACACATGCACAAGACGAATATGGACATTTCTCACAATGGAGTCCCAACACAGTTAATTGTTTCTGTATTACTTTCATCATTTTTACAATGTGCAGATTTACATATTCCCACCACTTGTTATGTACAGTTTTCTTGAGGACAGTCTAGAAAACATGTCCAATAAAAGGAGGGGGGGAATGTAGTGATCTGTACATACATCTGCACATACACCAGGGAATGCAGACAGATGTAACAGCCACAGCATCACTAGAGGGCATCAGAGACGGGTATAAAGGGTCCAGCCCAAGGGAGGATCCGCCTCTTTCAGAAGCACAGGGCTGGTGAGCAGCAGCAGACAGAGACAGCTCAGCATAGTCAGCTTACCTTCACTGGTCATACCTCTTGACTGTATTATATCTAGTTAAGCTCTGGAAACAGAACAAACCCACTGAATAAAGTATTTGTGTTAACTGGAAGTCTTCAATCTTTATTCAGACTTTGAGAATAACATAGGCATGGGGTGGGGGTAGCGTATTGAAATGGATAGAGAACTGGTTGGCAAACAGGAAGCAAAGAATAGAAATAAGCGGGTCTTTTTCCGAGTGGCAGGCAGTGACGAGTGGGGAATTAGTGCTCGGACTCCAGCTATTCACAATATATATTAATGATTTAGATGAGGGAACTAAATGCAATTCTTTGTCCCGCGATGTCCGGAATGCGTTAACCCAATAGGGCGGAGAATCGGGAGTTGGGGGAAAATCGGTGCCCACACAATGCTCTGACCGCCCACTGGCGGCTTGAACGAGGTCGACAATGCGCTCTGGAGGGGCAAAGAGAGAGCTAAGACGAGCAAGGAGGGGACATGAGAAGTCTTTGGCAGGTAGGATCAAGGAAAACCCAAAAGCTTTCTATAGGTATGTCAGGAATAAAAGAATGACTAGGGTAAGAGTAGGGCCAGTCAAGGACAGTGGTGGGAAGTTGTGTGTGGAGGCTGAGGAGATAAGCGAGATACTAAATGAATACTTTTTGTCAGTATTCACTCAGGAAAAAGATAATATTGTGGAGGAGAATGCTGAGACCCAGGCTATTAGAATAGATGGCATTGAGGTGCGTAGGGAAGAAGTGTTGGCAATTCTGGACAAGGTGAAAATAGATAAGTCACCGGGGCCTGATGGGATTTATCCTAGGATTCTCTGGGAAGCCAGGGAAGAGGTTGCTGAGGCTTTGGCTTTGATTTTTAGGTCATCATTGTCTACAGGAATAGTGCCAGAGGACTGGAGGATAGCAAATGTGGTCCCTTTGTTCAAGAAGGGGAGTAGAGATAACCCTGGTAACTATAGGCCGGTGAGCCTAATGTCTGTGGTGGGTAAAGTCTTGGGGAGGATTATAAAAGATACGATTTATAATCATCTAGATAGGAATAATATGATTAGGGATAGTCAGCATGGTTTTGTGAAGGGTAGGTCATGCCTCACAAACCTTATCGAGTTCTTTGAGAAGGTGACTGAACAGGTAGACGAGGGTAGAGCAGTTGATGTGGTGTATATGGATTTCAGTAAAGCGTTTGATGAGGTTCCCCACGGTCGTCTATTGAAGAAAATACGGAGGCTGGGGATTGAGGGTGATTTAGAGATGTGGATTAGAAATTGGCTAGTTGAAAGAAGACAGAGAGTGGTAGTTGATGGGAAATGTTCAGAATGAAGTTCAGTTACGAGTGGCGTACCACAAGGATCTGTTCTGGGGCCGTTGCTGTTTGTCATTTTTATAAATGACCTAGAGGAGGGAGCAGAAGGATGGGTGAGTACATTTGCAGACAACACTAAAGTCGGTGGAGTTGTAGACAGTGCGCAAGGATGTTGCAGGTTACAGAGGGACATAGATAAGCTGCAGAGCTGGGCTGAGAGGTGGCAAATGGAGTTTAATGTGGAGAAGTGTGAGGTGATTCACTTTGGAAAGAATAACAGGAATGTGGAATATTTGGCTAATGGTAAAATTCTTGGTAGTGTGGATGAGCAGAGGGATCTCGGTGTCAATGTACATAGATCCCTGAAAGTTGCCACCCAGGTTGATAGGGCTGTGAAGAAGGCCTATGGTGTGTTGGCCTTTATTGGTAGAGGGATTGAGTTCCGGAGCCATGAGGTCATGTTGCAGTTGTAAAAAACTCTAGTACGGCCGCATTTGGAGTATTGCGTACAGTTCTGGTCGCCTCATTATAGGAAGGACGTGGAAGCTTTGGAACGGGTGCAGAGGAGATTTACCAGGATGTTGCCTGGTATGGAGGGAAAATCCATAAGGTTTGGTGCCGTTTTTACCGATTTTGTTTTCTGGACACTGATTCTGCGTTTGTAAAGACTGACAGTATTGATTTTGTTTTTGTTCATAAGCAAGGCATTTTTGTATACCAGTTTCTAGAGTTAGATGCTTATTTTGTGATAGTTCTTCCCTCAAATTTATATCAGCCAGTCCAGAAATAAATTGATTCATTATCACAGTGTTTCTGAAATCAGCATAATCACAGCCTTTTGGTATTAACTTGCGATTTGTAATAAAATCAGTGATGGGCCCTCCGTTTCTCTGGCAATTGTTAAATCTTTCCAGCATCTCACCAGAGTGACTCTTACGGTGTTCATCAATTTTTTTGAGTATTACTTCTATTTTGGTGTTGTCTTCACCTTCTAACTAATTAATAGATTATAGCTTCATGCCCTCCTATTAAGAGTTGTAGTGCTATTTTCCGTTGCGTTCGAGACCATGCTTAAACCATTAGCTGCAATAAATATTTGGAATATCTGTTCAAATCTTTTCCAGTCATAACTTAAATTGCCGGTTGTTTCCAGCTGCCCGAGAGGTCCAATGAATCCCATAGTTAGTCGTCGAGGATCCATTTGCTGTAAAGTCGAATGTCCAGTCTTCTCTTTTTCTTCTCTTTTTGTCTAACCTAAACTAACTAGTTCTGTTAAAACCACTCAACTGGTACCATGTTTTGTTACCTCTGTGGTAGGTAACATATGCTACTCAATCCTTTGTTAGTGATGCAGTATTCTGAATCCCGATGAAGAAGATTTAAACTCTTCCAGTAGTAACAAAAGGTTTATTGAGTAACTACAACAATATTTACATGAGTTCTTTACTTCAACTATGGTACAAGTGATAAGGGTAACAAGATCTAACTATGGTAACTACACGTAACTCCACTGGCCATCTAAACTAGTCTGCTGTTGCTTTGAATACAGTGCACCCAAGAGAGAGAGCAAGAGAGAAAGAGACAATATGACTGCCCTTTATACCCCTGTTGGTCTGGCCCTCTAGTGATCATGTGGTGCTCATGATCATGTGGTGCTACTGATGACAAATTAACCTCTTGTGTACTTGCACACATAGAGATCACCACATCGCCGATCCTTCATTGTCGCAGGGGTAACATCCTGGAAAACCCTCCCTAACAGTACAGTGGGTGTACCTACACCTAAAGGCCTGCAACGGCTCAAAAAGGCAACTCACCACCACCTTCTGAAGGGCAACTAGGGATGGGCAATAAATGCTGGCCTAGCCAGCGACGCTGACATCCTGTAAATTAATTTTTAAGAAATTGTCATGTCTGTCCAACTTGATTAAATTTTTCGAAGAAGTGACCAGGTGTGGATAATAATAATCTTTATTGTCACATGGAGAGGGATTCAGAATACTGCATCACTAACCAAGGATTGAGTAGCATATGTTACCTACCACAGAGGTAACAAAACATGGTATCAGTTGAGTGGTTTTAACAGAACTAGTTAGTTTAGGTTAGACAAAAAGAGAAGAAAAAGAGAAGACTGGACATTCGACTGTGGAAGACTTTGCAGCAAATGGATCCTCGACGACTAACTATGGGATTCATTGGACCTCTCGGGCAGCTGGAAACAACCGGAAATTTAAGTTATGACTGGAAAAGATTTGAACAGATATTGCAATGAAGTTACTGTGAAAATCATAGAATCATAGAATTTACAGTGCAAAACGAGGCCATTTGGCCCATCGAGTCTGCACCGGTTCTTGGAAAGAGCACCCTACCCAAGGTCCACACCTCCACTCTGTCCCCATAACCCAGTAACCCCACCCAACACTAAGGGCAATTTATCATGGCCAATCCACCTAACCTGAACATCTTTGGACTGTGGGAGGAAACCGGAGCACCCGGATGAAACCCACGCAGACACTGGGAGAACGTGCAGACTCCGCACAGACAGTGACCCAAGCCGGAATCGAACCTGGGAACCTTGAGCTGTGAAGCAGGTGAAAAAATGAAAATGGGATGGAGGGGCAGCTGGAGTGAGCTCCAGCGAACTCTGCGTCATCTGGCTCTGCCAGTTCTGGTGCCTCCCCATTGTCTGCTCAATGGTGTCGATACCCTCAGCGATACTCCTCAGTGACTGGGCCACACTCTGCAGTGCCCAGTAATGTCCACCTGTGAGTGCAATATGATGCCGAGGTCATCAGCCATGGTCGTCACAGACTGAGCCATGCCATATAGACACCGATGTCGTGCTCCATGCTTTCCACTCGGTCAGTATTGACCTCGGTGCCACGCATTGTTGGCATCATCTCCTTGCCCGCAGCCCTCCAAGCCCACGCTGACCATGCTGCCCGTCGAAACTAAAATCTTCTACACTTCCTGGATCCGTATCCCTCTATTCCCATCCTATTTATGTATTTGTCAAGATGCCACTTACATGTCACTATCGTCCCTGCTTCCACCACCTCCTCCGGCAGCGAGATTCAGACACCCTCTACCCTCTGTGTAAATAACTTATCTTGTACATCTCCTCTAAACCTTGCCCCTCTCACCTTAAACCTATGCCCCCTCGTAATTGACCCCTCTACCCTGGCAAAAAGCCTCTGACTATCTACTCTGTCTATGCCCCTCATTCTTTTGTAGACCTCTATCAGGTTGCCCCTCATCCTCCGTCGTTCCAATAAATCCGAGTTTATTCAACTGCTCCTCATAGCTAATGCCCTCCATACCAGGCAACATCCTGGTAAATCTCTTCTGCACCCTCTCTAAATCCTCCACATCCTTCCGGTAGTGTGGCGACCAGAATTGAACACAATACTCTAAGTGTGGCCTAACTAAGATTCTACAGAACAAATCATTTATATATACTACGAACAGCAACTGATCCCCGCGGAACACCACTAGTCACAGCTCTCCAATTAGAAAAGCACCCTTCCATTGCTATCCTCTGCTTTCTATGACCTAGTCAGTTCTGTATCCATCTTGCCAGCTCACCCCTGATCCCGTGTGACTTCACCCTTTGCACCAGTTTACCATGAGGGACCTTGTCAAAGGCCTTACTGAAGTCCATATAGACAACATCCACTGCCCTACCTGCATCAATCAGCTTTGTGACCTCTTCGAAAAACTCTATCAAGTTAGTGAGACACAAAACCGTGGGCACCGCAACTGGACATGAAGGAGTTGTGCTGGTAGATGCTAGGGGTGCTGAAAAATGAGCACGAAGATCTGATGTGGGGAGGGAGCGAGTGTCAGCAAGTGATTTGTGGGGAGTGCGGGGAATATGAGGGGTGGTAGGCGGAACTGATGCCAGAAGAGAGGTGGTAACTCTTGTACGATAGAATTAGATTGGTTTGTGAGCCAAGGAATGAGGCCATACAGCGGAGACTGTTAACAGAATGAAATTTAAGTCTTTAAAGAGCCTTAGAGATAGCCGTTTCGATGGGGCTTACTGCTAAGGAAGCTTCTCTGCTCAGACCAGGCACGAGGATCCACAAAATGGCCGCCACCCAGAGAAAATCTACACAGCACAATGGTGTTGAAAAAGGTTTTCCAGCTCTCTTTAGCTGCTCTTGGCTAGGAAAGATAAAGTTGAACTGGAGTGCTGTGAACATGTTAACTGATTCTAAAACAGATCTACACAGAATCTTAGAGAAATAGATCGCATGAGAGGGCAGAATCGAGAACCATGCCGGGTGCCGATCGGTTTGCGATCTAACTGGCCCACTCATGTTGGCGTAATCAGGACATAGCCATGTTGTGGTGAGAAATCAATAATCACCATTTAAGGCCAACCTCCAGACAATTAACGGGAAAAACCTCCTATCTAATGGCCCACGTGATCTAACTGCCTCCCCAGTAAATGGTCACGTGGCCTCCGATTTTAGTACACATTTAAAAAAATGTGAAGCTGGTTGCTGTGGAGATCTGAGGAGGTGAGTAGCTAATTTTGTTCCCAGGCAATGAGCCCGGGGCCACTAGGGTTGCTGCCTTGGTGCTCGGGTTGGGGGTTGGGAGGTCCTGGGCGAAAGCGTCGGTCGGGGTGGGCAGCCATAGCTGGGGGTGGTGTCCCTGGGGTGGGTGGCTGGGTGGGTATGTGCATGCAAGTCTGCCATGCCACCTCCTGGACTGTGTGTACGCATTATAGGCAACATCTGCCAATCAGTCGCACTAACCACCCATAACTCCCACTGACCATGGTGGCCTCTGACCCTGCAGCTCAATGCTATTGCCAATAGGGAATTGGCAATCGTAGTTAAGTGAACACTTCACAGCTTCCAAGTGGATTCCCGTGGATAGGCGTGTCATATAGCATGTGGGGGTTATTGCATGGCATCCTAATTAGACCGTAATGCCTGAGCACTGCAGGAAGCAACACCACAGGCACAGCAGTCAACATCTGAACGTCCAGGGGTTGGGCCCCAGCACCGGAGACATCTCTGCAACTAAAGGGTGGATGTGTGCAGCCAGGAGGGTCCCGCACCCGGTCCAAATTACGTTACATGTGGGTGTCTGGGGTAAAGGGTGTGGGGTCTGATGACCTTGGCCCCCCCCGCTGCTGCCAGGGATGCATGGGCGCCCTGTGTTGGATGGAGGGGATGTGGGAAGAGTGGGGGCAATGGGAAGGAATGGATGGTTCCGGGATGGAAGACACTGTTGGTCTCCAGTCTCTCACCCTCTCCAATTCCTTACAGATTTACATGGGATGGATGGTATCTTGGACCCTGCGGACGCTGCCGTCGTGGTGCTGCTGGCAGGCCAGGGGGGCTATCAAGGTCACTATAGCCCTGAACATCTACGCCTCCGGATCAATCCAGGGCTCGAGCGGCGACTTGTGTGGCACCTCACAAGCTGCAGCCCACAAGTGCAATCAGGTCCAGGAACTAATAGGTGGCACGCATGTCACCTTGTCCGCACCGGGCCGTCAGGTATTCCACTCCCTGAATTTCCAGCTCGGGTGCAACAGCTGTGTGTGCACGCTTCCCAGGGAGTGTGCACGACAGCTACATCCTGGGGCACTCAGACATACCCGGCCTCTTTGAGAACCACTCCAGGATGGCCGGTTGGCTCTTTGGGTATAAGTGATACCTGCTGAGGACCAGGCTAATGCCGTCAGTACGGACGTCGGTTACCAATGCGGAGACCCGATGCAACGAGGTTCATGTGACTACCCGGGCTGTCATTGGGCGGTTCATGGCTCGGCTGTTCTAGTGGTCTGTATTGCAGTACGCCTCCCAGAGGGTCTCCTCCTTTGTGGTGGCCTGTTGTGCCCTCCACAACCTGGCACAGTTGTGGGGCGACGAGCTGGAGGTGGCGAGAGAGGAACATGTGGCTATCTCTGAGGAGGACGAGGAGGTGCTAGACCAGGAAGAGTTGGTGGACGAGCCTGTGAAGAATCCAGAGGATCAGTTGGATAGGCGGCAGCGGCGAGGGCCCAGCAAACCCGGAGGGCCAGGGAGGCCCTCATATTTGTCCGCTTCACATAGGACGTGGTCTCGTCCGTCATTGAATCCTGCCCCCTCTCCCCCCTCCTTCTCCTTTCCCCTCCCCTTCTCCACTCCCCCTTTCCCACTGATTCACCCCCCCCCCCCCCCCACAACCACCCTGCCCCACCCTCCCAAGGTCTGTGTCACATCACTCCAGGGTGATAGGACTGTGTCGGCAGGTCACTGTCGAAGGCAGCGGGGTGATGATAACCTGCTGAGCGCTGGTGCTCCTCAATCTATAACATAGACTGACTCCTGCCTGTCTGCTGAGTGTTCGCTCACACCCATCTACGCCTCCGGATCAATCCAGGGTTCAAGCGGCGACTTGTGATGGCACCTCACAAGCTGCAGCCCTCCCACGTGGTGTGCCTGGGTAGGAGATTCGTGGTCGGCCCACGTGGCAGAAGAAAGTACTAGCGGCATCATATTTCCCGCGTGCAACGTTTTTTAATGCTGTAGATATGTGTCCCCAACTGCCCCATGGTGTCGCTCCACCTTCCCACCCCCCCTTCTCCCCCTACCTGCAACAGTGCCTTCTCGATGATCCTCGACCTTCTGTGCTCCACCGCCGCATCTAGGTTTGTCCTCAGGATGCACATCGAGGTGGAGGCAGCCTGCTTCTTACCGCGTCCTGTGATTTTTGATGCCCCTGGCAGGTCCCATCTAGTGGGCCTGGGACGGTAGGTCCATGGCCCATTGCTGGCAGCACATGCCCCATCGTGCCATCCTGTTCAGGGTTCTGACTTCGAGATACACCATTGTCAGTGGGTGGAACTCGGTAGCTGGTGGCCACCGTTGCCACTCCAGGTTGGCACCTAGCACCTCATTCTCCCAGTGGGTGCCCATAGAGCCCTGGAGTTCATCTCGGGAAGGGGCGGGCAGCTGGATTGGGTCCTGACTGCTCCTGCGTCATCTGGCTTTGCCAGCCCTTGCCCCTATATCTTCAGCATGGTATCGAACCCTTGGCAATGCTCGTCAGTGACTGGGACATGCTGCGGAGTGCCCGAGCAGTGCCCACATTGAGGCAGAATCAACAGCAGCTCAGATTATTGCACCTGGCATCGGTCAGCCGACTGCACCTGGCATCGGTCAGCCGACTGCACCTGGCATTGGTCAGCTGATTCCACCTGGCATCGGTCAGCCAACTGCACCTGGCATTGGTCAGCTGATTCCACCTGGCATCGGTCAGCCAACTGCACCTGGCATTGGTCAGCTGATTCCACCTGGCATCGGTCAGCCAACTGCACCTGGCATTGGTCAGCCGACTGCACCTGGCATTGGTCAGCTGATTCCACCTGGCATCGGTCAGCCGACTGCACCTGGCATTGGTCAGCTGATTCCACCTGGCATCGGTCAGCCGACTGATGCCAGGTGCAGTCGGCTGACCGATGCCAGGTGCAGTCGGCTGACCAATGCCAGTTGCAATAATCTGAGCTGCTGTTGATTCTGCCTCAATGTGGAAAGCTTTCGCTTTCTTTTTGCTTGTCAAGAATTTAATCCATTCTTTGTTGCCAGTATTATTTTTATCCTGTTGTCCTTTGCACTCTCAGGACAAATGTTGTACCATGTGGGGTTGGATTCAGATAACAGAGCAGGTTTATTGAATATATGTTAACTCTACAAAGGCTTGACCTAGACTGAGGCAAAGCCCGCGAATCAGCTGATTGTGTCACACACTGTACACGTGACTACACTCTGAAAGAGAGCACACAACAAGAACACCACATACGAGCAGCATGGTGGCGCAGTGGTTAGCATTGCTGGCTCACGTCGCCGAGGTCCCAGTTTCGATCCTGGCTCTGGGTCAATGTCCTTGTGGAGTTTGCACAGTCTCCCGGTGTTTGAGTGGGTTTCACCCCCACAACCCAAAGATGCGCAGGGTAGGTGGATTAGCCACGCTAAATTGCCCCTTAATTGGAAAAAAAATGAATTGGGTATTCTAAATTTATAAAAAAATAAAGAAGAGCCCCACATATATAACAAACACATTGTTTTCTCAAAGGAGTTAGATATAGAAAGGGATCAAAGGATATGGGAGAAAGCAGGAACAGGTGAGTTCAATGATCAGCCATGATCATAATGAATGGCAGAACAGGCTCCAAGGGCCGAATGGTCACCTCCTGCTTCTATTTTCTATGTTTCCATGAAAAGCTACAACTACTTTCCTCATTGCTGTTCTGAAACTGCTCTTCACAGGACTAACCACCTCAGATCTCACAGACCTGCCCGTTCCTGACAAATTGCCTTTTATTCTCTCCTAGATTACGCAAATTGTGCCACAGAATTATAAATGCCACCACCTTTACAAACTTCATCCTTCTCTTTATCTTGCTGAGCAGTATCTCACTGGCTGCAGAAGACCCCATTCGAGCCGATTCTTTCCGTAACCAGGTGAGAGGTTTATTCTATGTCACAAGAGCTGTCCTTGTCTCTGAAAAGCTGCTGTTGTTAATGGTATTGTTCTATCCATTTTATATTCTCAAAATGTTCAGACTTACTGACCAGTCTCCTGAATAATCCTCCAAATGCTGCTCTTTGCATTTACTTTCCAGATCCTTGCCTACTTTGACATAGTTTTTACTGCTATCTTCACCATGGAGATTATTCTGAAGGTAATGTTTCATGTAATGTATTGTTGGTCTGTCTCCCTGGCTGTTCGTCTCCCTGGCTGTCCATCTCCTTGGCTGGCTGTCTTCCTGGTCGGCCGTCCGTCTCCCCGGCCGTCCCTCTCCCCGGCCATCCCCAGCCGCCCCTCTTCCTGGCAATATCAAATTCTGATAGGGCTGGACAGATTGGGTGTTGGGCTGGATTCTCCGATTTGCAGATTAAGTTATTTAAGTTGTGTTGCTCAATACACCTACCATCAAACTTCTGGACGACTTCTAGCCTTCTTTCCAGAGCATCTACTGTAACTGAGTTACCAGCTCCACAGGTAACAAAACATGGTACAGGAGTGGCTTTATTTGAACAGCACTAGATAGATTAGGTTAGAGACCAGAAAGAACCAAGGCAACCAGCAAAAGCAACGGGCCGGCCGCTCGACAGTGGAAGACTTCGCAGCATTTTGATTCCAAACAACCTACTGAAGCGATGGATCACACGCTACTTCCAGAGATGCTGAAAACTACCGGTAATTTAAATAGTAACTGGAAAATGTAAAAACAGCAGCTTCAGATATACATGGCAGCTATGGACCTAAATGCAGCCACCAACGAGAGAAAGATTGGAATATTACTCTCAACGGCAGGCCGGCAGGCGGTAGACATTTATAACTCGTTTACGTATGGTGATACTGAAGATAAAACTAAATATCAAGTGATAATGGCAAAATTTAATGACCACTGTAAATCACAATCAAATGAAATCATGGAACGATTTAACCTGCATAACAGATTCCAAAAAAATGGGGCGACTATCTCTAATTTTATCACAGATCTCCGCTTGCTAGCACAAGGCTGCAACTATGCTGATGTAACAGACTCCATCATCAGGGATCAATTAATCTATGGTCTTTCCGACAAAAATTTAAGGGAATCATTAATGCAGCAAAATGATTTAACATTAAAAACCACAATAGCAAAATGCTTACAGCAAGAGCAGAAAAAGCAGCAGTACCTGGAGTTTCTTGAAAAAAAAACATGGAGAAGATCCACCACGTGGCAGACGTAAGAATGATGGCCTCTCCTCACAGGCGTTCTTTTCCGGTGGCTGGCGCCCATAACGGCACGTCTGCGCATGCGCGCAATCAGGACAGACGCGATCCCGGAAGGACCCAATACGCACATGCGCAATACGCACAATACCGGCCCCAGTCTGAAGAGCGCGCTGCACATGCGCGAATGCTGCTAGCGCGTGACATCATGGACGTCATGACGTGCTACCGCTGTGGCACTGCCCATTTAAAAGGGAAATGTCCTGCACAAGGGAAAAGGTGTCTAAAATGCTCTAAGGTGAATCATTTTGCCTCCCAGTGTCAGTCCACAGCCAAATACTACTCTCCAATGCAAAGGCATGGAAACTCAAGGTTCGCACAGTAGATGCAATGGACACTCGGACACCCGAAGAAAATTTTTCCGACCACGAAGAGTTCCACTCCTGGGAGAACACGTACGGCCACAGCAGAACCACATGAGCTGACCACACAGCCTCGATACGTGCATATCATTGAATCCACAAGCGAATGGAGTGCCACGGTGCAAGTGAACAACTCTCCAATTATGTTCAAGCTGGACACGGGAGCATCTGTAAACTTGATGACAAGCAAAGAT
The DNA here is from genome assembly GCF_902713615.1 of Scyliorhinus canicula. Classification (NCBI taxonomy): domain Eukaryota; kingdom Metazoa; phylum Chordata; class Chondrichthyes; order Carcharhiniformes; family Scyliorhinidae; genus Scyliorhinus; species Scyliorhinus canicula. The sequence goes on along the minus strand of NC_052160.1, from coordinate 77,631,232 downwards.
CTTGCATCCATCCCAGGGACACACGAGATGCTACCTGCTGCATGCAAGTTAACAGACTACAATGGGAACCAGATCACCTTGAGGGGATCATGCCACCTACAGTCAACAAGGCAGTCACAAAAGGACTACGTTTTGAGATCGTGGACGGCAAAAGAACTTCACTATTAGGTGCTCAAGCCTGCAAGGATTTGCGGCTGATACAAAGGATTTTCATGCACACGGCTGACTCATCATGACTGGTCGATGACATACAGCTGCTTCTCAGTGAGTATACCGACGTCTTCTCTGGCATGGGTACGTTACCTTACAAATACAGAATCTTGCTCAAAGAGGATGCAATACCGGTCATTCATGCACCAAGGAGGGTATCAGCTCCATTGCTGGACAAGCTAAAAGCAGAACTCCAACGCCTCCAATCTCAAGGCATCATATCACAAGTCACATAGCCGACTGACTGGGTCAGCTCGTTGGTGTGTGTCAAGAAGCCATCTGGTGAACTCAGAATCTGTTTAGATCCCAAGGATTTGAACAAAAACATTCGCAGGGAACACTACCCTATCCCCAAGCGAGAGGAGATAACGTGCGAAATGCAGCTTGATGATTCCAGCCGACTGCTGTGTACCTTCAACACGCCGTTTGGACGGTACTGTTATAATCGGATGCCCTTCGGGATTATATCTGCATCCAAAATATTTCACCGAATAATGGAGCAGATGACAGAAGGCATTGAAGGCGTCCGTGTATATGTTGATGACATCATAATATGGCCAACGACAGAGGAAGACCGCATTGCTAGGTTGAAACAAGTCTTCCAAAGAATCCACCAATTTGGGCTGAAGCTCAACCAAGCTAAGTGCACCTTTTCACATTCCTCTCTGACCTTTCTGGGTGACACAATATCAGAGCACGGGGTGAAACCGGAGAAATTCAGAGCATGCAGTGACCACGTGACAAGAAAGCGGTGCTCAGGTTCCTGGGATTCATCAACTTCCTAGGCAAGTTCAAATCGAACCTAGCAGCACGGACGACGGCGATAAGGAAGGACACGGAGTTTGACTGGACCCAACGTCACCAAGATGAATGGGACAATCTGAGACACCAATTGATGGCAGCTCCAACGTTGGCATTCTTTGACCTGGCAAAACCCACAAAGATCTCCACCGACGCCAGTCAACATGGAATTGGTGCGGTGCTACTTCAACAGAATGACCAGTCGGACTGGGTCCCAGTGGCTTACGCTTCTCGAGCGATGACCACCACAGAGTGCAGGTATTCACAGATAGAGAAGGAGTATATAGAGAAGGATATATGGGCAGCACGGTAGCATGGTGGCTAGCATAAATGCTTCACAGCTCCAGGGTCCCAGGTTCAGTTCCCGGCTGGGTCACTGTCTGTGCGGAGTCTGCACGTCCTCCCCGTGTGTGCGTGGGTTTCCTCCGGGTGCTCTGGTTTCCTCCCACAGTCCAAAGATGTGCGGGTTAGGTGGATTGGCCATGCTAAATTGCCCGTAGTGTCCTAAAAGTAAGGTTAAGGGGGGGGGGGGGGGGGGGGGGGGGGGGGGGGGGGGGGTGTTGGGTTGTTGGGTTACGGGTATAGAGTGGATACGTGGGTTTGAGTAGGGTGATCATTGCTCGGCACAACATCGAGGGCCGAAGGGCCTGTTCTGTGCTGTACTGTTCTATGAGTGCCTGGGATTGATCACAGGCATGACCAAATTTCACCACTATGTGTATGGTCTCCCCACATTTCTCGTGGAGACTGATCATAGGCCACTGGTCAACATCATCAACAAAGATCTCAATGACATGACGCCGCGCCTGCAACGCATGATGATGAAGTTGCGGAGGTACGACTTCATGCTGGTCTACACCCATGTTAAGGACCTAATAATAGCTGACACCTTATCCCAAGCCATTGACGCTGACAATCCGCCTCCGGCTTCCATTAATGATGTGGAAGCTCATGCATAGTGGTGCAGGGCGACACTCCCGGCAACGGATGAGAGGCTGCAGCAAATTCGTCAGGTGACACGGGAAGATGCCACCCTGCTTCAAGTCATGCACAACCTTCAGCATGGCTGGCCAAGAGGGCGGTGCCTACAGTTCCAAAACGTCCAAACTGAAGTGTCCATGGTGGATGGCATCATACTGCGGAATGACAGAATCGTCATTCCACTGGCGCTCCAGTGGACATGCTCCGCAGGATTCACGAGGGGCACCTTGGTGCCGAAAAGTGCAAAACGAGAGCACGGCAATCCGTGTATTGGCCTGGGATAAACGAGGACATACCGAACATGGTGCTCACATGTGACACGTGTCAAAAACATCAACCGGCACAATGCAAGGAGCCACTGCAGCAGCATGAGATGGCTCCGTCACCGTGGGACAAAGTTGGCATAGACTTGTTTCACTCCATGGGCCGAAACTATGTTCTTCTCATCGATTATTACTCCAACCCCGGAAGTACTGAAACTCGCGGATCTCACATCAGCGTCAGTTATCAAAGCCTGCAAAGAAACCTTCTCCAGGCATGGCATCCCACAGATGGTCATGTCCGACAATGGTCCTTTCTTTGCCAGCTGGGAGTGGTTGGAATTCGCAAAACAGTACAACTTCAAACATGTGACGTCGAGTCCACACTTTCCTCAATCGAATGGCAGGGTGGAGAAAGGTGTCCACATTATTAAGCAACTAATCAGCAAGGCTGCTGACTCAAAGTCCGACGAACACCTGGCCCTATTGTCATACCGTTCGTCGCCATTGAGCTCTGGGCTGTCACCGGCTCAAATGCTGTTCAATTGAGATGTGTGGACAACGCTACCGGCATTACACTTCACCAATCCTGATCACTCGCCAGTCCTGGACAAGATGCGTCACCAACGTCAGGTACAAAAGCAGCACTGTGACCGGCAGGCAAAAGTGCTGCATCCGTTAGCAATCAACGACACGGTGAGGTTGCGACACCCGTCTGGGGGTTGGTCTAACATGGCGATGGTTCTCCGCCAAATATCGCCACGATCTTACGTTGTGAAGTCTGATGACGGAATACTGTTTTGACGCAATCGGCGAGACCTGCTGAAGGTTCCACCTTGCAACCTGTATTTCCAACATTAGATCTCTTATCATGCGACATCCTGGGACTCCAGCGTGGGTGCCCGTATGGACATAAAAGACTCTGGGTCTCCATGCCCACTCAGGAGGTCTACCCGGATCAGACGTGCACCCAACCGCCTGAACTTGTGAACATGGACTGATACAATCATTGCTCTGCTCTGTTTTTGTGCATGAAACTAATTGTGTTTGAATTTTGTTTTAGTTACAGCTCTGCAACTATAAGAAAAAAAGTGAAAAAGGGGAGGTAGTGATCCTTACTTGAGTGTGTACAGAAGGGGCTGATGGGTAATGGAAAGACCACCAGGGGGCAGCACGGGCATGTACAAAAGTGACGCCGACGGCCTCCCCCTTCGCTTTGGCTGATGTGACTGGGAGGGGAACAGGAACGGAAATTTATCTCAGGGCTGCTAGTGTGGTCAGGCCTAGTTGCCGAGCATAGAAAGGTTGTAACCTTGTTTACTAGTGCAGTTCTTTAAGTAAGAGCTCACGCAATTAGTTAAGTTGTGTTGCTCAATAAACCGATCATCAAACGTCTGGACGACTTCTAGCCTTCTTTCCAGAGTGTCTACTGTAACTGAGTTACCATCTCTACAGGTAACAAAACAAAAAGTAGCACTCTGAGCTTTTAGGACTATGGATCGGCCTCATACTCTGGGGAGGGGCCGAGGAGGAAGTCAGGGATGGAGAGATGCTGGGGAGGGAGTGTGGGGGGCTGGGAACTTCTTCTAAGGTGAGTTACATAGAACAGTACAGCACAGAACAGGCTCTTCGGCCCTCGATGTTGTGCCTAGCATTGTCCGAAACCAAGATCAAGCTATCTCATCCCGTCATTCTGGTGTGCTCCATGTGCCTATCCAATAACCGCTTGAAAGTTCCTAAAGTGTCCGACTCCATTATCACAGCAGACAGTCCATTCCACACCCTAACCACTGTCTGAGTAAAGAACGTACGTCGGACATCCCTCCTATATCCCCTGAACCTATAGTTATGCACCCTTGTAACAGCTACATCCACCCAAGGAAATAGTCTCTGATCGTCTACTCTATCTATCCCCCTCATCATCTTATAAATCTCTATTAAGTCGCCTCTCATCCTCCTCCACTCCAAAGAGAAAAGCCCTAGCTCCCTCAACCTTTCCTCATAAGACCTTTCCTGCAAACCAGGCAGCATCCTGGTAAATATCCTTTGCACCCTTTCCAATGCTTCCACATCCTTCCTATAATGAGGTGACCAGAACTGCACACAATACTTCAAATGTGGTCTCACCAGGGTCATGTATAGTTGCAGCATAAACCCACGGCTCTTAAACTCAAGCCCCCTGTTAATAAACGCTAACACACAATAAGCCTTCTTCGCGGCTCTATCCACTTGAGTGGCAACCTTCAGCGATCTGTGGACATGAACCCCAAGATCTCTCTGTTCCTTCACATTCCTCAGAACCTTGCCGTTGATCCTGTAATCCGCATTCAAATTTTTTCGACCAAATTGAATCACCTCAGACTTATCAGGGTTAAACTCCATCTACCATTTTTTGGCCCAGCTCTGCATCCTATCAATGTCTCTTGAATGAAATAAAATGAAATTAAAATCGCTTATTGTCGCGAGTAGGCTTCAATGAAGTTACTGTGAAAAGCCCCTAGTCGCCACATTCCGGCGCCTGTCCAGGGAGGCTGGTACATCCCTGACTTCCTCCTCGGCCCCTTCCCAGAGTATGAGGCCGATCCATAGTCCCGTGTTCGATCCTAGCTCTGGGTCACTGTCCGTGAGGAGTTTGCACATTTTCCCCGTGTCTGCATGGGTTCTTACCCACAACCCAAAGATGTGCAGGGTCGGTGGATTGGCCCCTTAATTGGAATTTTTAAAAAAATCTCTCTCTCTTCATAGATGACAACTTATGGTGCTTTCCTCCACAAAGGCTCCTTCTGTCGGAATTATTTCAATATGTTGGACTTGTTGGTGGTCGGTGTCTCTCTCATCTCCTTTGGAATTCAGTAAGTGTGATCCAATCTCCAGATCACTGATCTTTTTAATGGCAGCTTGTTGTAATTGCTCAGAATCACTGAATCAGAGGATAATACGGAATCATTAAAAAAAATATTTTTATTGGGTTCTATACATAATATACTTACAAATGTACACACAGAAAATCAAAAAACAGGAAGTAAAAAATTTCATAACACATAGCAGAAAAGGGGGTCTTTCTCTTTTTGTTACACAAAACAAACAAAACAAAACCGGGTGGAAGGGGCACCCGGGTGGTGCTCCAGATGCCATTTGCATCTCTTGGTCATTTTTTTTTTGTTATGTCCATTTGCCTCAGCTCAGACATCTGTCATTCCTTATTCCTAATCTTTCTTTCTCTCTTTCGTCTTGCTATTCTTGTTTTGGTGGTTTTTGTCTCCTGCGCTTTTCCCCCAGTTTGTGTTCCCTCCTCTTTCCACCCTTCAGGCTCCCCTCTGTTGTTCTCCTTCCCCTGTCCTCTCTCCCTCTCTGCCTCCCCCCCTCCCTGCCTCCACACCTCCCTTCCCTACCCCTGTCCTCCCCCTCCCCCCACACCCTCCCACCCCCTTCTCTACTCTTACAGTTTCTTTCGTGCTGGGTTTGGCTACTCCCTCTTGCTTTCCCCGCCCGCCCCCAGTCGTCCCTCCCTTCCCTCTCTTCTATCATGTCCTGGCTACTTTCCCCTAGCTCTTAGCTACTTGTTTATTTGTTTGTTGGCCGTAAACAGATCCCGGAACAGTGGAGTGAATGGCTCTTATGTTTTGAGAAAGCCATTATCCAACTCTCGGATGTGAATTTGATTTTCTCCATTTGGAGAAATTCTGATAGATTGGACAGCCAGTCTGCAGCTTTAGGTGGTGCTGCTGACTGCCAGCCGAGCAGGATTCTATGGCGGGCGATCAGGGATGCAAAGGCATGGGTGTCCGCCTCCTCCCCATGTCTGGCTGGCCCGAAACCCCGAACATTGCCACTTTCCGGCATCGCTCCACCCTCCTTCAACCCATTTCCTCCTCGTCGTGTCGAGTACAGTGTCGGCCCTCTCTATTAGTCGTTCGTACATATCGCTACAGTTCCCTCTGCCTAGAATGTCTGCGTCCAGTAGCGTCCGTTGCAGTGGTTGCGGGTATGTCCTTGTCTCCTTCCGTTTTACGTTTTTAAGCTGCAGGTATCTGAGTTTGTTGCCTTTGCTAGATGGAATCTCTCCGTCAGTTTGTCCAGTGTTGTGATCCTACCGTCAGTGTATAGGTCCCTGACTGTTGGTGTCCCCCCTTCCTGTCCCCACATTTTAATAGTGGCGTCAGTGAGTGCTGGTGTGAACATGTGGTTATTGCAGATGGGGGCTTTGTTGGACATTTTGGTCAACAAACATTTTGTTTTCTGTAGGACCTTCTTTGGGATCCCAGCATTCTCCCCCCCCCCCCCCCCCCCCCCCCCCCCCCCCCCCCCCCACACATACAAACGCCATGATTAAATTGTCCAATGAATTGAAAAAGGCCTTGGGGATATAGATCGGGATGGATCTCAGTAGGTAAAGGTACCTGAGCAGCACGTTCATTTTGATTGTCTCCACTCTCCCCATGAGGGAGTGTGGGAGTGTGTTCCATCTCTGCAGGGCCTTCTTTGCTTCCTCTGTCATATTGGTCAGGTTTCCATTTGTGGATCCCCGTCCAGTCTTGAGCGATTGGATCCCGAGGTAGCAAGGTTTGTGTCGGGTTTGATTAAACAGCAGTCCCACCGGTGCTGCCCTTCCCCTTGCGGGTTCAGCAGGAAGATCTTGCTTTTGCTCATGTTGAGGATGTAGCCCGAGAAGGCACCAAACTCTTTCAGGCGCGCAATGATTCCTTCCATGCTGCTTTGTGGGTCCGAGATGTAGAGGAGCAGGTTATCCGCGTAGAACGAGACTGTGCTCTCTGCCTCCCCTTTGGATCCCCCGACAGTTAGAACATAGAACAGTACAGCACAGAACAGGCCCTACGGCCCTCAATGTTGTGCCGAGCCATGATCACCCTACTCAAACCCACGTATCCACCCTATACCCGTAACCCAACAACCCCCCCCTTAACCTTACTTTTTTTATTAGGACACTATGGGCAATTTAGCATGGCCAATCCACCTAACTCGCACATCTTTGGACTGTGGGAGGAAACCGGAGCACCCGGAGGAAACCCACAGCACACAGGGGAGGACGTGCAGACTCCACACAGACAGTGACCCAGCCGGGAATCGAACCTGGGACCCTGGAGCTGTGAAGCATTTATGCTAACCACCATGCTACCCTGCTGCCCCCCAGTTCTTTGCTGTTCTGAGTGCGATCGCTAGTGGTTTGATCGCGAGGGTGATCCCTGCCTGGTGCGCCTGTGCAGCTGGAAGTATTGAGGGCTGGTGTTGTTTGTCTGTACCTTCACCATAGGAGCGTCGTACAGGAGCTGCGACCAGGAGGTGAACCCTGATCCGAGCCTGAACCACTCCAGTACCTCTATGAGGTACTTCCACTCGACTCTGTCGAAAGTCTTCATTGTGCGTCAGCTCAGGTGTTCTCTCCCTGGATGGGGTCAGGATCACTTTCAGCAGGTGCCTGATGTTTGATGTTAGCTGTCTACCTTTGACAAAGCCCATTTGATCCTTTGCGACCACCTCTGGTAAGCAATTCTCCAGTCTTTTGACTAGGATCTTTGCCAATATTTTGGCGTCTACGTTCAGTAGGGAGAAGGGTCTGTATGACCCGCATTCCGCTGGGTCTTTGCCTTTCTTAGGTATTAGCGAGTTTGAGGCCTGTGCTGGAATAGGTGGCAGTGTGCCCCTTGCCAGCAAGTCTGTGAACATCTCCTGCAGGTGTTATCGGAAATTCTTTCTCGAGGTCGCCAAGAACACATCTGGTCCCGGCACCTTCCACTCTCCATGATCTCTCTCAGTTCTCACGGTGCATCAGGCCCCGTTTTCTGTCCTCACCCATGACTGGCATGTCCAGTCCATCGCAGAACTGTTTCTTCCCCGAGTTCCCTGGTGGGGACTCTGAGGTGTACAGCCCCCGGTAAAAGGCCTCAAACATTTTGTTAACCTTGTCTGGGTCTGCTTCTGATGTGCCTCTGCTAATTTGAGTGATTTCTCTAGTGGCTGCCTGCTTTCTCACCTAATGTGCCAGCATAGAACATAGAACAGTACAGCACAGAAGATGGCTGGCTTTGTCTCCGTATTCATATAGGGTCCCCCCGTGCATGGCGGAGTTGGTGTACTGCTTTCCTCATGGGGCAGCACGGTAGCACAGTGGTTAGCACAATTGCTTCACAACTCCATGGTCCCAGTTTCGATTCCCTGCTTGGGTCACTGTCTGTGCGGAATCTGCACGTTCTCTGTGCGTGGGTTACCGCCGGGTGCTCCAGTTTCCTCCCACAGTCCAAAGATGTGCAGGTCAGGTGGATTGGCCATGATAAATTGCCCTTAGTGTCCAAGAAAACAAGATTAGGTGGGGTTACTGAGTTACAGGGTTCTCTTCCCAGGGACCGGTGCAGACCCGATGAGCTGACTGGCCTCTTCTGCACTGTAAATTCTATGATTCAATGAGAGCTGTCAAAGTCCCTTCCTCTCCGCCAGGAGCTCTGTGGTCAGGGCCTCGGAATATTTACCGTCTACCTCCAGTATGGAGTCAAATAGCTGCTGCCTGGCGGTCTCCTCCCTGTCTCATCGAGTTTTGAAGGCGATAATTTCTCCTCTAATCACGGCCTTTAGCGCCTCCCAGAACATGGAGGGTAAGACCTCCTTGTTTTTATTATTATTTTTTGTATATTCAGCTATGGCCTGTGATACTCTGGCTGAAGACCTTGTCGGCCAGTAGTGCAGTGCCCAACCTCCATGTGGGGTCTTGGGCCCTGCCCATGTCCAACCTCACATCCATATAATGTGGAGCGTGGTCGGAGATTACCATTCCAGAGTATTTCGCCTTGACCAGCCCTGGAAGCACCGATTTCCCCACCACAAAGAAGTCAATCCTGGTTTATATGTTGTGCACTGGGGAAAAGAAGGAGAACTCTTTCTCCCCTGGGTCGGTGAGCCTTTCAAATGTCCACCGCCCCCATCTGCTCCATAAACTGACCCAGTTTCTTTCCGCCATGTTCGAGGTCTTCCCTGTTTTGGGGTTTGACCTGTCTGTCTGTGGGTCCTACACACAGTTAAAGTCCCCTCCCATGAACAGTCGGTGCGTCGCTATGTCAGGGATTTACGCCACGGTCTTTTTAATAAATTTTGTATCGTCCCAGTTGGGAGCGTACACGTTGAGTATTACCGGTGCTCCGTCGAGGGCCCTGCTGACCATGACGTACCGTCCCCCTGGGTCCGTAACCGTCTTCGTCGCCCTAAACATCGTCTTCTTATTGATCAGTATTGCCACCCCCCTGGCCCTCATCCCGTAACAGGAATGGTAGGTCTGTCCCACCCAGCCCTTCCTTACCCGCAGTCGGTCGTGCTCTCTCAGATGTGTCCTTGGAGGAAGATTATGTTGGCTTTCATGCTTCTTCGGTGGGTGAAGACTTTGGATCTTTTCACTGAGCAGTTGAGTCCCCTGATGTTCCCTGTGACTATCCTGATAGGAGGGTTTGGGGATTTGTCCCCTGTTCCTGTGGGATTAACCATACTTAGCTGCTGGACGAGCCCTGCACTCTGGGGTTTCCCTTTGTTAGGGGCACCCAACATGTGTGCCAACATGTGTCCGCCATGTGGATAGGCTCCTGCACTCCGGGGTTTCCCTTTGTCTCGGGGGCACCAACATGGCTGCCAACTGTGCGTCTGCCACATGGGTAGGCCCCTGCACTCCGAGACCGTACGAGGTGGTTGCTTGCATTGCTTCCTTGCTCCAAGCTCCTGGTTGCAGCCCTTTGTGCTACCATGCGGCCCTGGTTGGGGCCGTACGGTAGCACAAGTGATTAGCACTGTGGCTGCACAACGCCAGAGTTCCAGGTTCAATTCCCTGCTGGGTCACTGTCTGTGCGGGGTTGCATGTTCTCCCCGTATCTGCGTGGGTTTCCTCTGGGTGCTCCGGTTTCCTCCCACAGTCCAAAGACGTGCAGGTTCGGTAGGTTGGCCATGATAAATTGCCCTAAGTGACCAAAAAAGGTTTGAAGGGGTTATTGGGCGACAGGTATAGGGTGTGATACACCATCAATAACACACGACGAGTGATGAACGTAACTGAGGCTTTAATACACTAAACAGCAAGCCTCCTGCCTCTGGACCTGAACTGGGTCCTGTGGCGGAGACTTGCCACCTTTATACATAAGCCCGAGGGCAGGAACCACAGGCGGAGCCAGCCTGGACAAGCTCAGGCATGCACGATACAACAATGTCATACAATGTAATACCGTGGTTTACCACATTCACCCCCTGTTTAAAAAAAAGTCTGGCGGGGGTGAAGTTGTCTTCAAGGTCACGTCTGTCGGGGGCCTTGACCTTCCGCCGTGATCGCTTCAGTCCCGACTGTGGTGTGGGCGCCGGTGTCGAGACCTGCGCGTCCGGGAGCATGTTGACTTCTTCTTCTTCACCCAGATGTTGAGTTGGCGAAGGGGGAGGGTGTGGTGTATGGGCGGGATGGTATGCTTGTCGCCGGTGGGTCTGCGTGAGGAAAGTGGGCAGGGGTGGGGGAGACTATGTAGGGTGGTGGTGATGGTCACTGGGGAACCTGCAGGTTCCAAATCCCGAAGGGAGACCGTGTCCTGTCGCCCGTCCTGGTGTGCCACATAGGCATATAGTGGGTTTGCCTGAAGCAGCAGGACCTTCTCGACGAGGGGGCCGGTTTTATGGCTCCTCGCATGCTGCCGGAGAAGGATGGGCCCTGGGACTGTCAGCCAGGACGAAAGCGAGACCCCAGAGGTGAATTTCCTGGGGAAAGCAAACACACGTTCATGAGGAGTCTCGCTGGTGGCTGTACACAGAAGCGACCAAATGAAGTGGAGTTGGAGAGGGCCAGCGGGAGACTGGGAGACTTCTAGACCGTAGGGCCAGACCGTAGGGCCAGAAGGACGGCCTTCCAGACCGTCACATTCTCCCTCTCCACCTGTCCGTTTTCCCGGGGGTTATAGCTGGTCGTCCTGCTGGAGGCGATGCCTCTGCTGAGCAGGAACTGATGCAACTCGTCGCTCGTAAAGGAGGATCCCCGATTACTGTGGATGTAGGCGGGGAACCCGAACAGGGTGAAAAGGCTGTGCAGGGCCTTGATGACGGTGACAGAGGTCATGTCAGAGCAGGGATTACGAAGGGGAATCTTGAGTACTCGTCAACGATGTTGAGGAAGTGCACGTTACGGTCAGTGGAGGGGAGGGCCCTTTGAAGTTGATGCTGAGGCGCTCAAAGGGGCGGGAGGCCTTTACCAAGTGTGCTCTGTCTGGCCGATAAAAGTGTGGTTTGCACTCCACGCAGACGTGGCAGTCCCTGGTCACGGACCTGACCTCCTCGATGGAGTAGGGCAGGTTGCGAGCCTTGTTGAAGTGAAAAAAACGGGTACCCCCGGGTGACAGAGGTCGTTGTGAAGGGCACTGAGGGAGCTGCCATTACCATAGCCCTCAAACTAGACCCCTGATAAGATTCCTCCTCCATCTTAACCCACTCCAATAATGAAGCAAGTTCGGCAATGCCAACCCCCCTTGCTGCCTCTGTCTCTGTAGCAGGGTCCTCCCCACCCTTGGCACCTTCCCCACCCACAGAAACTCTGAGATGATCGTGTCAACTTTCTGGAAAAAGGCCTTTCGAATAACGGTCGGGAAAGCCTGAAAGATAAACAAGAACCTCGGCAGAATATTAATTTTCACCACTTGGACCCTGTTGCTCGTTCTGGGTGAGTGTGTTTTACACTCAATTTGGCTCTGTTTTATTCCTTAGTTCTAGAGTCGCCAGGTATCGTTATGATACCGCCACAAGATTCAAGTTCAAGTTCAGACCAATAACTCAATACACCAGTTAGGAAGTTCAAACAAGACACGTTTATTATAATACAGTTATTTACTACTTATGCATATAACACTAAAACTAAGCTATTCCTACCACTAACAGGCCAATACTTATCTGGAATAAGGGAACTGCCGGATCAGGGAACAATGGCCTCTTGCTTTGTCCTGGATCCGCAGGCTTCCAGTTGGTGTGGACTAAAGGGGTTAGGAGTGTCTACCCTCGTAGCGTGCGTTGTATGACACTTACTTGATGGCGGCTGCTGACCAGGCCTCTCCTTCTCAAGGTTCTTCTGCTGCAAAGGTGTTCTGCTGGGAGGGCCGGCTGGTCAAGAAGAAAGAATCAGTTCTAGGACCTGACTTTTATAGGTCCCAGGGGCTTTGCGTCCTTCTGGGCGGACCCTCTATAAACCTGCAATCGATTGGGTCTCTTCCCAATCGATTGATTTGAATTTCCCCAATAACGGGGCTGTTCCTCGATCACCGGGCGGTTCCTTCCACCTTATTGGTGTCCTTTGTCTCAGACTCCACTGGCGCCGGGATGTCTGACCTTCTATAGAATGTAGCGATTGCAGTTAACTGTTGTGTCCATTGTGCCTGGGAATCACCGTGAATCGCTCACTTAATATGCGTAGCTCGTTAGTTACAATTCTGTCTGGTTTCTTTAGCAGCTAGAATACAGGGGATTCAGCAAACTGCTTGTTTCTTTGCCAATGTCCATTTTTCCCTGTAACCTTTGCGTTCTTCCATTTTGTGTGAGGAAGTGGCCAACCCAGGTGGCTACAACCCTCCCCGCCAATGTTAAGTGCAGTGTATCCCACCTCTTAAGATCCTCCCTGGCCTCCTCCACCAGCTTTGTTAAGTTCTTGAGCACCGTCCATTCCATCGCTACCTGAATCCCCAAATACCTGAACCTATCCCTCGCTATAGAAAATGGAATTCCCCCCTAAATTAGCCCGCTGTCCCAGCTCATTCACCGGGAATACCTCGCTTTTCCCTACATGCAGTTGTATCCCGAGAGCCGCCAAAGGACGCAGCAGGCCCATAATCCTTCCATACTCTCCAACGGATCCGAACATACAAGAGGTAATCAGCAATAGAGCGACACCGATGTTCCCTCGGCCTTCATACTCCCCCGCCGCTCCGCCCTGACCCCTGAGAGCCATTGCCAACGGTTCTATGGCCAGCGCACCATCAGCGGTGACAGCGGGCACCCCTGCCTCGACCCCTGTGTAAGTCAAAGCTTTGTGAGCTCATATAATTCGTCCTCACCCTTGGTCCCATATAGAACAGCCGCACCCATTGCCCACGAATCTCATCCCAAACACAACCTTCCCAAACTCTTCGAACAAGTGCCGCCCACTCCACCCGAATCAAATATGCCTTCTCCACGTCCATGGACAGCACCACCTCTAGTACCAGAGCCCCCGACGGATTCACCAACACATTCAACAGCCGTTTTATATTACTCCTGAGCTGTCTGCCCTTCACGAAACTTGTCTGATCTTCTGCAACCACCCCAGGGACACAGTCATCTACACTCCCACCCCAACAACTTAGCCAATACTCTCACATCCGTGTTGAAGACGGATATGGGTCCAATACGACCCACATTCCACCGGATCCTTCCTCTTTTTGGGATTAGCATGGTTACTGCCTGCGTCATCGGCCCAGCAACTGCCCCTTCTCCAGTGCTTCATTAAACGCCCCCAGCAGAGGTAGTGCCAGGTCCGTAGCAAATACATCATAGAATTCCGCCTAGTACCCATCCGGCCCAGGGGCCTTCCCCGGCTTCATACCCCTGATACTATCAGCACCTCTCTCAGCTCCAGGGGCTCCTCCAATGCCTGCCTCTTTGCTTCCTCCACTGGCAAAATTCCAGCTCATCCAGAATCTGCCCCATGCCCCCTCCTCTTCCCCTGGTCCGCCTCGTAAAGTCCCTGGTAGGACTCTCTAATGCCTCTTTTATCTTCTCTGGCTCTGACACCACATCCCCAGCCCCAGTCCGTACATTCACTATTTCCCTGGACACAGCCTGCCTCCGCAGCTGGTGCGCAGCATGCCTTCTCCCCATACTCATATGCACCCCTCTTTTCCCTATGCAGTTGCCCAACCCATTGTCAGCCTGTCAAACTGCCCCGCAAACATTTTCCTCCTCGTCCATCCCTCCACGGTTGGCACCCTCGAATATTCCCTGTCCACCTCCACTAGCTTGCTCACTAAATGGTCATGTTCCGCCCTTTTTTCCTTAACCGCCTGAGCCGTAAATAAATAATTTCTCCCCAAATGGCCGCCGACACCTCCCCAGTCTGATTCAACTCCACATACTCCTAATCGCTACCCGCACCTTATCATAAAAACCTCCATCCAGCAACAACCCGATTCAAACCCGCACTCCGGCCTCTGCTCTCGTCCCGTTCCTAAACCGAAGCTCCAGCTCGTGGGGTACATGGTCTGAGATAACTATCCCCGCATCCTCTGCCTCCTCCACCCCAACCAAAATCTCCTGACTCACTGCAAAATAGTCCATCCTCGAATACATCCTTATAGACATGCGAAAAGGAATACTCCCTTCCCCTTGGGTTCTGAAACACCATGGTCCACCATACCCATCCTCTCCATAAACCTCACAAGCTACCTTGCCATTCGTACCTTCCCATCGACCTGGGGCTCGACCGATCACCCTCGGCTACAGGACACAGTTAAAATCTCCTCCCATGATAAGTGGCGCGTGGTTAAATCCAGGATCGCTGCCAGTAACCCCATCATAAAGCCCACATCATCCCAATTTGGGGCTACACATTTACCAAGATTACCGGTGCTCCTTTCAGTACCCCATGATAATCATATATCTCCCACCCGGATCCCTCACCCTCCTTCGCACTCACAAATCCCATTTTTCTGCTCATTAAAATCGCCACTCCCCTCGATTTCAAATCAAACCCCCGAAGTGAAAAATCTGCCCGCCCCACCCCTTCCTTAACCTAACCTGGTCCTTCACATGGAGTTGCGTCTCCTGCAAGAAGACCATCCCTGCTTTCAAGCTCCTGAGGTGGGCGAACACCCATGACCTTTTAACCGGCCCATTCAGTGCCCGGACGTTCCATGTTACCAGCCTTACCGGAGGCCTATGCATCCAATCCGCTCTAGCGTCCGTTATCGTCCCCACTTAACTCCCACCGTCCACTTCCACCCTAAACCTAGCCGATCCCAGTTGGCCCCTTTCTCCACCCTGACCATGTAATCTCTCACACCCCTGTCACATCGCAGAAACCTCCCCCCCATAGCCCTTTTCCCCTCCCCTCCTTCCCCACCCCCACTTCCCCCCTCCCCCCGGCCTACCCTCTTGGCCTTCTCCCCCACTACCTCTCTTCCGTTCACCAGCGTAACCTGCTTGCGCAGCCGCTCCTGCCCAAAGGCACATCCTAATGACCTCCCCTCCCTCTCCCCCCCCCCCCCCCCCCCCCCACTCCTCAGCTCATGGAAGAAGGCTCCCTACTGACCTTACTTTCCCCCCCCCACCCAATCAATGACTTCTCCTGAACTCTAGGCAGCCTTCTCCAAAAGCAAACAAACAAATGTTAAACACAAACAGTCCCATAAAACAGGAGCGGATGCTGGGAACACAACATAAACTTTTCACCCCTACAACTCCTTTCAATCTCAAACATTAAACAGCAAATCCCACCCCCCCCCAAAAAAAAGACGAGCATCCCCCTGTGGTGATGTGCATCACTGTAAATACACAAGGGGTTAATGTAAATACATGTAGACTAGCTAGACACTAGAGGGAGCACCAGAGACATCACACACACACACTCAACCAATAGATCAGTTAGACAGGACACGACCAATGGGCATTCACGATACACACAGAGGTGACACGACCACAGGAGGGCATTACACCAACTCATATATAAAGGACACCAACACATGATCTGCCTCTTTCCAGTGGAGACAGTCAGTGAGTAAGACACAAGGTTGATTTGATATCACTCCCACCACGTGGATTGTAGTAGTCTGGTTAGTCAGTCTGAAGTAGCTATAGTAGGATTAACAGTAGTGTCGAACCCCGAGTTATAGAAGTGTATATAGTTTAATAAACGTGTTGAAGTTATCACCACGTCTGAACCTTCCTTTGTCAAGTGCACCACAAGGAAGCCACTTATGCTGCACCTAGAGCATAACAAGACACCCCCAATTCCTACACCACTTCAAACATGCTCCCGCCCTTAACAAAGTGCCAGCAACCCCGGTTCCCAAGCATTGTCCGCTCGGTTTTTCCTCCAGTTTTATGCTCTTTAGTGAAGTCTTTGGCCGCTTCTGGGGTCTGAAAATAATACTCCTGGCCTCCGAATTACACCCATAATTTCGCCGGGTAGAGCACCCTAAACCTGATCTGCTGCCGGTACAGCCTTGTTGAAACCTGCCTGCCGCTTTGCCAACTTGGCTCCGATGTCCTGATAATTCGCACGTTATTCCCCTCCCAGTCGCAGGTACGCTTCTCCCTGGCCCAAGCAGAATTTTCTCTTTCTTCTCCACAAATTTGTGGAGTCTCACGATCACCATCTGTGGCGGCTCCTCAACTCTAGGCTTCTGCCTCGGGTTCCCATGCGCTCAGTCCACTTCAGGGGCAGGATTCTGCCGTAATCGGCAGGGCGTGAAGGAGTGGCGTGAACCACTCCAGCGTCGGGCCGCCCCAAAGGTGAAAAATCCTCCGCACCTTCAGGGGCTAGGCTGGCACCCGGAGTGGTTTGCGCCGCGCCGGCCGGCAGGGAAGGGGCTTGGCGCCACATCTAGCACCCCTTCTGCCACCAGCCCCGCCAGCATCTTTGAGACGTATCTCGTGGCACTCACACCTTCCACTTCTTCAGACAGGCCCACTATTCTGCCTTCTCGAGTCATTCTCCTGCTCCTCCACTTTGCCCTCAACGTTTTACAAGGTCCTCTAGGAGCCCCACCTCTGCCTCCAGAGCCACAACATGATCGCTGTGGTCCAAGATCACTGCTTCGATCTCCCGAATCTGTGACCGCTCTGTTCCCATCAGTGTAACATCTTGTGAACCGCTCTGTTCCCACTCTGTGTAACTGACATCTAGTGAACCGCACTGTTCGCGCTCAGTGTAACAACATCTTGTGAACCCCACTGTTCCCGCTCAGTGTAACAACATCAAGTGAATCGCACTGTTCCCGTTCAGTGCAACAACATCTAGTGTACCGCACTGTTTCGCGCTCAGTGTAACAACATCTTGTGAACCCCACTGTTCCCGCTCAGTGTAACAACATCCAGTGTACCGCACTGTTCCTGTTCAGTGTAACGACATCTAGTGAACCGCACTGTTCGCGCCCCAGTGTAACGACATCTTGTGTACCACACTGCTCCCGCTGAGTGTAATGATATCTATTGTACCGAAGTATTCCCGTTCAGTGTCACAGCTTCTGGTGAACCCCACTGTTCCTGTTCATTGTAATGACATCTGGTGTACTGCATTGTTCCCGCTCAGTGTATCGACATCTAGTGAACCGCACTGTTCCTGCTTAGTGTAACCACATCTCGTGAACTGCTCTGTTCCCGCTCAGTATTAATTGGAAAATAAAGAATTGGGTACACCAAATAAAAAAACCATCTGCCCATAGTGTCTGGGCTAGTCGTCTTCTTGGGATCATAGAATTTACAGTGCAGAAGGAGGCCATTTGGCCCATCGAGGTCTGCACCGGCTCTTGGAAAGAGCACCCTACCCAAGGTCAACATCTCCACCCTATCCCGATAACCAGTAACCCCACCCAACACTAAACGGCAATTTTGGACACTAAGGGAAATTTATCATGGCCAATCCACCTAACCTGACATCTTTGGACTGTGGGAGGAAACCGGAGCACCCGGAGGAAACCCATGCACACACGGGGAGGATGTGCAGACATCCGCACAGACAGTGACCCAAGCCGGAATCGAACCTGGGACCCTAGAGCTGTGAAGCAATTGTGCTATCCACAATGCTACCGTGCTGCCATAGATGCTGTGAATGAATGATACACCTTCAAGTTCATCCTGCAGAGTGTTCAGCTAAGGAGCTCAGCCCTTAACTTTCTTTTCCAGATCTAGTGCTATCTCTGTGGTAAAGATTCTTCGAGTCCTCCGAGTGCTGAGACCTTTGAGAGCCATTAACAGAGCAAAGGGATTAAAGGTGAGCCAAGGTGTCTTTGTGTGACTACATCTGTGGTAAAACTGAATATACTCACCTATGTGGAGACCCTGAGGACAATGTTTTGTGTGTTTGTGTACAGCTGTGTGTGTATGAGGAAAGGTGTGTTGTGTGTGAGTTGTGCATGCTTGTTATTCGTATGAGTGTGTCTATGTGGAATACCAGGTGTTAATACACACCTGTAAGTATGCATGTGTGTAAGTAGATGTGTCAAGGCATGTTTATTGTGAGCACACATGCAACGAATCGGGGTCAGTGTGAGTGCATGTGTATAACAATGCATGTGTTTATAAGTCTATCAGTAACAATACATGTGAGAATTTGTCGATACATATCTGCAGATGTGCATATACATATGTGAGCACACGTTGAGTGTGTTGTAATAAAAGAACAAACAACAAAGAACAAAGAAAGTACAGCACAGGACAGGCCCTTCAGCCCTCTAAGCCGTGCCGACCATGCTGCCCGACTAAACTACAATCTTCTACACTTCCTGGGTCCGTATCCCTCTATTCCCATCCTATTCATCTATTTATCAAGATGCCCCTTAAATGTCCCTGCTCCACCACCTCCTCCAGCAGCGAGTTCCAGGCACCCACTACCCTCTGTGTAAAAAAACTTGCCTCGTTCATCTACTCTAAACCATGGCCCCTCGCACCTTAATCCTATGCCCCCTAGTAATTGACCTCTCTACCCTGGGGAAAAGCCTCCGACGATCCACTCTGTCTATGCCCTCATAATTTGTAGACCTCTATCAGGTCGTTCCTGGTTGAGAACAACCGGTTTATACAACCGCGTGATGAGTCGGTACTATCGAGTTGCGTAGAGGATGCGGATGGATCACCCGTGCATGCAGGCGACTGAGTTTCTGCTCTTCAGTAGTAGCGGAGGTAGTCGACGCAGCCAGGTAGGCCTTGAAGCACCGAGCTAGTGTAGAAAGATTTCCTTCGCTTCTGCAGCTTTCGGGTCGAGTTCTAGTCGATCAGGTTTGAGGGCTGATTCCATGGTGGTTTTTTTTAAGTCTATTAAATTGATGTGACCATCAATTCACTCGAGACACGAGAGGAAGTAACTGTGGCTTTAATAGACTTACAACTGAGCCTGCCTGCGACCAGAATAACTGAGGGCAGACTCACAAGACCGCTGCACTTTATACTTGAAAATGAAATGAAATGAAAATCGCTTATTGTGTCCTCCAAGTTCTGGGCCCCTTTTTTGAGGAGACGCTGGCGCACGTAGTTAGACCGAACCCCTGCAATATACACATCACGGACAGCGAGTTCCATATGCTGGGAGTCAGTTACAGCCTGAAAGTTACATTCCCATGCAAGGGCTTTTGGATTGCGCAGGTAGTCCTCTAGCGACTCTGCAGGCACTGGCGGCGGGTAGTGAAAATTGCCGCGCGTAGACTTCATTTACAGGCCGCATGTATAGTCGGTCGAGTATAGCGAGGGCCTCGGTGTATGAGTCAGTACTATCGAGTTGCGTAGAGATGCGATGGCTCACCCGTGCGTGCAGGAGACTGAGTTTCTGCTCTTCAGTAGTAGCGGAGGTAGTCGACACAGCCAGGTAGGCCTTGAAGCACCGAGCCAGTGTAGAAAGATTTCCTTCGCTTCTGCAGCCTTCGGGTCGAGTTCTAGTCTATCAGGTTTCAGGGCTGATTCCATGGTGGTTTTTTAAAGTCTATTAAATTGATGTGACTATCAATTCACTCGAGACACGAGAGGAAGTAAACTGTGGCTTTAATAGACTGACTGCCTGCGACCAGAAGAATAAGGGCAGACTCACAAGACCGCAGCACTTTATACTTCCGATAGTGGGAGGGGCCATGGCCGGAGCCAATGGAGCCTTGTACAAGCTCCTCATCTCCCCCTGTGGGTAGAGCCGCGCAATGGCTCACAGACAGAGCCCACAAGGACACAATGATATATAGTGAATTAAACATTATACATTCACCACACCGCTCCTCATAGCTAATGCCCTCCATACCAGGCAACATCCTGGTTAATCTCTTCTGCACCCTCTCTAAAGCCTCCACATCCTTCTGGTAGCGTGGCGACCAGAATTGAACACTGTACTCCAAGTGTGGCCTAACTAAGGTTCTATACAGCTGCGACATGACTTGCCAATTCTTATACTCAATGCCCCAGCCAATGAAGGCAAGCATGCCGTTTGCCTTCTTGACTACCTTCTCCTCCTGTATTGCCCCTTTCAGTGACCTGTGGACCTGTACACCTAGATCTCTCTGACAGCAAAAGTACCAGTACTGATCCCTGCGGAACAACAATAGTCACAGCCCTCCAATTAGAAAAGCACTCTCCATTCCTGCTCTCTTGCCTTCTATGACCTAGCCAGTTCTGTATCCACCTTGCCAGCTCATCCCTGATCCCGTGTGACTTCACCTTTTGTACCAGTCTACCTTGAGGGACCTTGTCAAAGGCCTTACTGAAGTCCATATAGACAACATCCACTGCCCTACCTGCATTAATCATCTTTGTGACCTCTTCGAAAAACTCTATCAAGTTAGTGAGACACGACCTTCCCTTCACAAAACCATGCTGCCTCTCACTAATACGTCCATTTGCTTCCCAATGGGAGTAGATCCTGTCTCAAAGAATTCTCTCCAGTAATTTCCTTACCACTGACGTAAGGCTCACCAGCCTGTATATCTCTGGATTATCCTTGCTACCCTTCTGAAACAAAGGAACAATATTGGCTATTCACCTGAAGACAGTGAGGATCCAAAGATTTCTGTCAAGGCCTCAACAATTTCCTCCCTTGCCTCCTTCAGTATGGTAGATCCCACCAGGCCCTGGGGACTTATCCACCTTAATATTTTTCAAGATGCCAAACACCTCATCCTTTTGGATCTCAATGTGACCAAGGCTATCTACACACTCTTCTCCAGACTCAACATCCACCAATTCCTTCTCTTTGGTGAATATTGTTGCAAAGTGTTCATTTAGTACCTCACCCATTTCCTCTGGCTCCACACATAGATCCCCCCCCCCCCCCCCCCCCCCCCCCCCCCCCCCCGTCCTTAGTGGGCCAACCCTCTCCCTGGCTACCCTCTTGCTTTTATGTATCTGTAAAAAGTCTTGGGATTCACCTTAACCGTATTTGCCAATTACTTTTTGTGACCCCTTTTAGCCCTCCTGACTCCTTGCTTAAGTTCCTTCCTACTTTCATCACATAATTTACAGTGCTGAAGGAGGCCATTCGGCCCATCGAGTCTGCACTGGCCCTTGGAAAGAGCACCCTACCCAAGCCCACATCTCCACTATATTCCCATAACCCAGTAACCCTACTGAACTTTTTTTTGGACACGAAGGGCAATTTAGCATGGCCAATCCACGTAACCCGCACTTCTTTGGACTGTGGGAGGAAACCGAAGCACCTGGAGGAAACCCATGCACACACGGGGAGAAAGTGCAGACTCCACACAGACAGTGACCCAAGCCAGGAATTGAACCTGGGGCCCTGGAGCTGTGAAGCAACTGTGCCAACCACTATGCTACCGTGCTGCCCTTATGTTCCTTATATTCCACACAGGCTTCGCCTGTTCCCAGCCTTCTAGCCCTGACAAATGCCTCCTTTTTCTTTGACGAATTCCACAATATCTCTCGTTATCCAAGGTTCCCGAAATTTGCCATATTCATCCTTCTTCCTCACAGGAACTGCCGGTCCTCAATTCCTTTCAACTGACATTTGAAAGCCTCCCACATGTCAGATGTTGATTTATCCTCAAACATCTGCCCCCAATCTAGGTTCTTCAGTTCCTGCCTAATATTGTTATAATTAGCCTTCCCCCATTTTAGCATATTCACGCGAGGACCCCTCTTATCCTTGTCCACCAGCACTTTAAAACTTACTGAGTTGTGGTCACTGTTGCCGAAATCCTCCCCTAATGAAACTTCAACCACCTGGCCGGGCTCATTCCCCAATACCAGGTCCAGTACAGCTCCTTCCCTAGATGGACTATCTACATATTGTTTTAAGAAGTCCTCCTGGATGCTCCTTGCAAACTCTGCCCCGTCCAAGCCCATAGCACTAAGTGAGTCCCAGTCAATATTGGGGAAGTTAAAGTCTCCCATCACAACAACCCAGTTGCCTTTACTCCTTTCCAAAATCTGTCTATCTATCTGTTTCCTCTATCTCCCGCTGGCTGTTGGGAGGCCTGTAGTAAACCCCCAACTTTGTGGACTGCACCCTTCTTATTCCTGATCTCTACCCATATAGCCTCGCTGCCCTCTGAGGTGTCCTCCCGCAGTACAGCTTTGATACTCTCCCTAACCAGTAGCGCAACTCGTCTACCCCTTTTACATCCCCCTCTATCCCGCCTGAAACATCTAAATTCTGGAACATTTAGCTGCCAATCCTGTCCTTCCCTCAACCAGGTCTCTATAATGGCAACAACATCATAGTTGCAAGTACTAATCCAAACTCTAAGTTCATCTGCCTTACCCGTAATACTTCTTGCATTAAAACATATGCACTCTCCCTGGTTGCTCTTCTCAGGCCATACTGTCCCTATTCCCTAGTTCTCCCTCAATTTTTTCACCTTCTGACCTATTTGCTCTGGTACCCACCCCTATGCCATACTAGTTTTAAAACCCTCCCTTGTGACACTAGCAAATCTCGCGGCAGGATATTATTGCCTCTCTCAGTTTAGATGCAACCGTCCTGAGACAGGCCACATGTGCCCCGGAAGAGCTCCCCAGTGGTCCAGATAACTGAAAACCCTCCCTCCTACACCAGCTGTTTAGCCACATGTTTAGATGCTCTATCTTCCTATTTCTAGGCCTCGATGGCATGTGGCACAGGGAGTAATCCCAAGATTACAACCCTTGAGGTCCTGCCTTTAACTTTTGTGAAACATTTCCTTAAAACCTATGCCTCTAGCAATGAGTACAAAACTTCCATTTGCCTTCTTAATTACTTGCTGCACCAGCAAACCAACTTTTTGTGATTCATGCAGGGGCTGGTTTAGCTCACTCGGCTAAATAACTGGTTTTAAAGCAGACCAAGCAGGCCAGCAGCACGGTTCGATTGACGTATTAGCTCCCCGGACAGGCGCCGGAATGTGGCGAGTAGAGGCTTTTCACAGTAACTTCATTGAAGCCTACTCGTGACAATAAGCGATTTTAATTTCATTTCATTTTTTCACAAGGACACACAGGTCCATCCGCACAGCAGCATGCTGCAATTTTTGACTATTTAAATAATAGTCCATTTTGCTGTTGTTCCTACCAAATTGGTGATTCACCTGAGGAAGGAGCAGTGCTCAAAGCTAGTGTTTGAAACAAACATGTTGGACTTTAACCTGGTATTGTCAGACTTCTTACTGTGCTCGCCCCAGTCCAACGCCGGCATCTCCTCATCATGGCACTCATCTTAGTGTCATCTGCAAACTTTGACATATTCACTTGGTCCCCCAACTCCAGATCATCGATGTGAATTGTGAACAATTGCGGACCCAACACTGATCCCTGAGACAATCCACTAGCCACTAATTGCTAACCAGAAAAATATTTATCCCCACACTTTGCTTTCTGTGAGTTAACCAATCCTCTATCCATGCTAATCCATTACCTGTGATGCCATGCACTTTTTCTTAGGCACCAGCCTTTTGTGCAGCACCTTGTTGAATGCATTATGGAATCCAGATAGATCACATCCACCGGTGCAGGCTCTGCACAGACAGTGACCCAGCAGGGAAGCGATCCTGGAACCCTGGCACTGTGAAGCCACAGCACTATCCACTTGTGCATTACCGGAGTCTGCACGATCTTTCTGTCTCTGCGTGGGTTTCCTCCGGTGCTCCGGTTTTCCTCCCACAGTCCGAAGACGTGCAGGTTAGGTGGATTGGCCATGCTAAATTACCCTTCGTGTCCAAAAAGGTTAGATGGGTTTATTGGGTTACAGGGATAGGGTGAAAGTTACGGCTTAAGTGGTTGGTGCAGACTTGATGTGCCGAGTGGCCTCCTTCTGGATTGTATGTTCTATGTTCTATTTACATTCTGCCGCCCTTTGGCTCGGGGTGTGGTCTACTCCTGCTCCCCCCAGCCCACCCATCTTCCCCATGTGTAGCTCTGGCTGCTCCGTACCTCCGATAATTGGGTTTGGCATCACTCTCAGCCCCACAACCTTGGACATTGCCTCGGAGAAGCGGTCCAGAACCTCGCAAGTTTCGGACAAGCCCAGAACTTGTGGGCTGTGTTGGCCGGGCCCCCCTGCACCATTCACATTTGTCCTCCAACTATGGGAGGAACCTGCTCGTTTGGGCTCTGGTCAGGTGTGCTCCGTGCACCACTTTGAGCTGCTTGAGTTTAAGCCTTGCGCAGGAGAACGAGTTGGTCCTGCTCAGTGCTTCGCTCCAGAGTCCCACCCCACTTCTGTCCCCCATTCGTACTCCCATTTCCGTCTGGTCTCGTCCAGTGGTGTTCAGGCTCTGTCCAGTAACTGCCCATATATTTTCCCACATAGCCCCCTCCTTTAGTGTCTGTGCTTCTCAGGTCCTCTAATAGTGTCGTTTTTGGGGCCCCGGGGCACCCTACTGTCTCTTTGCGGAGGAAGTGTTTTATTTGCAGGTGTCTCATTTCCTGTCCTGTCGGCAGTTCCCACTTCTCCGTCAGTTCGTCCAGTGTCGCTAGTCTGAGCCCTAATAGAAGTCCCTAACTGTCAGTGTGCCCCTGTACTGTCTCCTTTTCCTAAGGTAGTGTCTAGCATGGCTGGCAAGAATTTGTGGTTGCCGCAGATGGGAGCCATGGGGGTGTGGTGAATGTAATATAGATGTATATATGTTAATTCGCACTGTCTTTGTAAGCGCAGTACGCTATCCTACCAGTAAGGGGAGTAGCGCTGGGAGCACTCAGGAACTTGTACTGGGCTCCATCCTTGGCTCCGCCCATGACTCCTCCCCCTGGTGCAGCTGTATAAATA
Organism: Scyliorhinus canicula; assembly: GCF_902713615.1. Taxonomy (NCBI): domain Eukaryota; kingdom Metazoa; phylum Chordata; class Chondrichthyes; order Carcharhiniformes; family Scyliorhinidae; genus Scyliorhinus; species Scyliorhinus canicula. The sequence goes on along the minus strand of NC_052160.1, from coordinate 77,606,044 downwards.
CCCTTCTCCAGAGTCAGCCTGAGTTCACTACGAGTTCATCGACAGGTAACAGGCTGGCTCTGAAGTAAGGGTCGATTAAAGCCTAGATTCACATCGGAAACACGTGTCTGGTGAATTGATGGTTCCATCAATTTAATCGACTTAAGAACAGTAAGATTCAATTATGGAATCGGCCAACGACTGCTGGGAAAGGGGCCCAGGAATTAGAAACGACTGTGGAAGCTGCTACCACGATGGAGGTCTCCTTCCGCAGCCTTAACTCGTTCCCCGCGGACCCCGCGACCCAATCATGGGCCCCCGACCAGCGACTTCCCCCAGGCCTGTGCTATGCGGCCCGCCCAGCCACCCTGCTGCCCCAGCCAGCCACTATGCTGTTCCAGCCAGCCAATATGCTCCAGCGTGCCATTTCTGCGGCCAGAACCAGCACCCGCCGGCAGCACTGCCCAGCCCGCAACGCGACCTGCAGCAGCTGCGGGCGAAAACGGTATTACACAAGAGTGTGCCTCGCAAAAAGGGCCCCATCTTCCAACTCCCCAGTGACTCGCAGTAATCGCTCCCCTCACTCGCAGCCCCGCGGAGGGCCCGAAACGCTGCGGCCTATGCCCCGACTCTGCCCCCTCCAGCCACGTGCGATCCATGGGGGCCGCCATCTTGGAAAACCTCCACCACGTGGCCGGCCACGTGCGACTCATGGGGGCCGCCATCTTGGACGCCATCTTCCTCGCCGCCCGCCACGTGCGATCCACGGGCCCGATCGGCATCTCCGCGCTCGGACAACTCAGCGGAGTAATTCGAATTAGACTATGAACTCAGAGGGCAGTCATCACGGGGCAACTCCAGCACACCTGATTGAGCCGCCGACTACCTGCAACTCAGCGCGGTCACCCTGGACCAATCACGACCAAAGAATCTACGAAATTCGATGGTAGAGGTCCATATCAACAGGTACAAAACGCCATGCCTCTTCGACTCCGGGAGCACGGAGAGCTTCATACATCCAGACCTGGTAAGACGCTGTTCGCCTCCCCGTTTTCCCCGCGCAGCAAACTATCACGCTCGCTTCAGGCTCCCGCTCAGTCCAGATCCAGGGGCGCACCGCCGGGACACTTACAATCCGAGGCGCTAGTTACTCGAATTCAAACTCTAACATTTTGCCTGACTCTGCGCCCCTTATTAGGCCTAGACTTCCAATGCAACCTCAAGAGCCTCACCCTCAGCTTCGGAGGGCCCCTGCCCCCACTCACGATCTGCAGCCTCGCTACGCTGCGAATTCCCCCCCCTCCTCTCTTTGCCAATCTCACTAAGGACTATAAACCCGTAGCCACTCATAGCAGGCGGTATAGCCTGCAGGATAGGGTATTTGTCAGAGCAGAGGTCCGAAGGCTACTCAGTGAGGGGGTTATAGAGGCCAGCAATAGTCACAGGAGAGCTCAGGTGGTGGTCGTTAAGACCGGGGCAAAAATTCCGTATGGTGGTTGACTACAGTCAGACTATAAATAGATTTACGCTCCTCGAATCCGTATCCCCTCCCAGGATTGCAGACATGGTAAACCAGATCGGCCAGTACCGGCTCTTTTCCACGGTGGATTTGAATTCTGCATACCACCAGCTCCCAATCCGCCAGAGACCGCCACTACAACGGCATTCGAGGCCGATGGCCACCTCTTCCATTTCCTCCAGGTCCCTTTTGGCGTCACTAATGGGGTCTCGGTGTTCCAACGAGCAATGGGACCGAACCGTAGACCATTACGGGCTGTGGGCCACGTTTCCATACTTGGACAATGTCACCATCTGCGGCTATGACCAGCAGGACAACGACGCCAACCTCCACCATTTTCTCCAGACGGCACAGAACTGAATCTCACGTACAACAAGGAGAAATGCGTTTTCCGCACTCCCAGACTAGCCATCCTCGGCTATGTCGTGGAAAACGGAGTCCTGGGCCCCGACCCGGACCGTATGCCCACCTCTTAGAACTCCCTCCCCCTCTTATCCCAAGGCCTCAAACGGTGCTTGGGATTTTTTCCTACTACGCCCAGTGGCTCCCTCAATATGCGGACAAAGCCCGTCACTCTTTAGGACCACACGATTTCCCCTGTCAGCCGAGGCACGATGAATCCACCCCATTTCAGGTAGAAAGCGACGCATCAGAGGTAGCTCTTGCAGCCACGTAAATCAGGCAGGGAGACCAGTTGCATTTTTCTCCCGTACCCTCTCCGCTTCAGAACTCGGACACTCTTCAGTCGAGAAAGAAGCACAAACCATTGTGGAGGCTATCCGTCACTGGAGGCACTACCTCGCAGGTAGGAGGTTCACCCTCATCACCGACCAAAGATCGGTTGCCTTCATGTTCGACAACTCGCAAAGGGGCAAAATAAAAAACGACAAAATTCTGAGGTGGAGGATCGAACTCTCCACCTACAATTACGATATCAAATATCGACCCGGGAAGCTCAACGAACCTCCGGATGCCCTATCCCGCGGGACAAGCGCCAGCGCGCAGATCGCCCGATTAAAAGTCATCCACAACTCTGCCACCCGGGGGTCACCCGGCTCTCCCACTACATCAGGGCCCAAACCTGCCTTTCTCCAATGAGCAGGTAAAAGCAGTCACCAGGGACTGCCCGATCTGTGCGGAGTGCAAACCGCACTTCTGTAGACCAGAGAGGGCCCACCTGGTCAAGGCTTCTAGGCCCTTTGAAACGCCTCGCGATTGATTCAAAGGTCCACTCCCCTCAACTAACAGAACGTTACTTCTTAAACGTCGTAGACGAGTTCTGCCGTTCCACATTAGCTATCCCGTGCCCCGACATGACCTCCCACACAGTCATCTTCACCATAGTATCAGTGCATAGCATCTTCACCCTGTTTGGTTTCCCCAGCTACGTACACAGCGACCGGGGTTCGTCCTTCATGAGCGACGAGCTGCGTCAGTACCTGCACGACAAGGGCGTTGCCTCGAGCAGGACTACCAGCTACAACCCAGGGGGAACGGGCAGCTGGAAAGGGAGAACGCGACGGTCTGGAAGACCGTCCTACTGACCCTCCGGTCTAGAAAGCTCCAGTCTCCCAGTGGCAGGAAGTCCTCCCAGACGCGCTCCACGCTATTAGGTCCCTTTTGTGCACTGGCGACCAACCAGACCCCTCACGAGAGGCTCTTCATTTTTTCCAGGGGCACTACCACGGGGGTCTCACTTCCAGCATGGCTGAGGACGCCGGGCCCCGTACTTCTGAGGGAACACGTCAGGCGCACAAAACCGATCCCCCTTGTTGAGAAGGTGTGCCTGCTCCACTCCAACCCCCAGTACGCATTCGTCGAGTTCCCTGACGGCCGTCAGGACACAGTATCCTTCCGGGATCTGGCACCCGCCGGATCCAGCGCCCCCCTCTACCCCCACAGAAGGACCCCTCACTCTACACCCCATGCTGCCGCCCCCTTGCGCTCCCGAGCCCATGAGCTCGCTCCACCAGTTCCGCGCCCCCGCGCCGACCAGCCCCCAGCGCCCCCAGTCCCCGGTCGAACCAGCAGAGTATGAAGCTCGGATACAACAGCACACTCGTACCCCAGCACACTACACCCACCCAACCCCAGTGCTCCACACATCTCAGCGGACTATTCGACCACCGGATAGACCACCACCCCCGCCGGACTTGATTTTTTTGCAGGGAGTGAATGTGGTGAATGTAATATAGATGTATATTTGTTAATTCACACTGTCTTTATAAGCGCAGTAGCGCTATCCTACCACTCGGGGAATAGCGCTGGGAGCACTCAGGAACTTGTACTGGGCTCCACCCTTGGCTCCGCCCACGACTCCTCCCCCTAGTGCAGCTGTATCGATACCTTGTCCAGAGTCAGCCTGAGTTCACTACGAGTTCATTGACAGGTAACAGGCTGGCTCTGAAGTAAGTCGATTAAAGCCTAGATTCACATCGAAACACGTGTCTGGTGAAATTGATGGTTCCATCAGGGGACACCCTAGCCAACCCGAAGTGAGGGATTAATTGGGCCCACGTTTTTAGTGTGGCCGCTACCACTGAGCTTGATGTGTATCTTATTGAGGGGGATGGGGAGTGCTGCTGGAGCCAAGGCCCTGCGGTCGTTCCCTTGCAGCAGGCCTCCTCCATCTGCACCCACTCTGAGTAGGGTTTGTTTACCCATCCCCTCACTCTTTCCGCTGTTGCTGCCCAGTGGTTATACTGCAGATTTGGTAATACCATCCATCTTTGATTTTCCTCCTTTGTCATGTCGGTTTGGGAATTCTCAGATTCCTAACTCCCCCCTCTCCACACACAAACGTCATGATTAAACAGTCTGAGTTTTGGAAAAAGGCCTTGGGGGTTGATGTGACCATCAATTCACTCGGAGACCGAGTCGAAGTAAACAGTGTTTTTAATCAGCTTACAATTTTGCCTGCCTGTGACACGGTACATTACTGAAGGCGTCCTGCAGTCAGCTGCTCTTATACTTCCGATAAGGGGCAGAGCCATGGGCGAGCCCGTACATGCTCCACATCTCCCCCTGTGGTGAAGCCACACAGTGGCCCATAAATGAAGCCCACAGGGTTAATGGCATGGCATAATGGAACACAGTATACTGTTGAATTAATAGTGCATATACATTCACCACATTCACCCCCTGTAAAAAAAAACTAAGTCCGGCGGGGTGACGGGTTCACAAATTCAGTCGGTCCGGCGCCCGATCGTACATTGTGACCGACGAAGCACTGGTGTCGCAGCCGTTTCGGGTGGCTGTGGAAGTGTGTTCGGTGCATGCCCGGTGGTGGCTCCGTGGGCGGTTTCTTCCGAGCTTCGTTCCTGCGGACTGGTGTACCGGTTGGAAGGGAGCACGGAAACCAAATAGGTGCGGGTGCGCAGGACACAGGGGGGCTGGGCGGGGTATAGTGTGGGGGGTACATTAGTGGTAGCGGAGCCTGCGGGCGCCACTCGGAGGGAGAAGGTATCCTGCCGGCCCGTCAGGGTGTTCTACGTATGCATAATGTGGGTTCGAGTGCAGGAGCTGGACCCTCTCTACCAGTGGTCGGTCTTATGGGTCCGAACGGTTTCCGAAGGAGCACAGGGCCTGTTGTCCTCAGCCAGGATGGAAGCGAGGCCCCTGCGGTAGTTCCCCTAGAGGAAGATAAACAAACAGTCATGGGAGTCTGGTTTGTGGACGTGCAAAGGAGGGACCTAATAGCGTAGAGCGCATCGGGGAGGACCTCCAGCCAGTGGGAAACCGGGAGATCCTGGACCGGAGAGTCAGTAGGACAGTCCTTCCAGACCGTCGCGTTCTCCCTCTCCACCTGCCCGTTCCCCTGGGGTTGTAAATGGTAGTCCTGCTCGAGGCGATGCCCTTACTGAGCAGGTACTGGCGCAGTTTGTCGCTCATGAAGGACGAGCCCTGTCACTGTGGACATAATTGGGGGAAACCAAACAGAGTGAAGACGCTGTGGAGGGCTCTGATGACGGTGGGGGTGGTCATGTCGGGGCATGGATGGCAAACGGGAAATGGAACCCGTCTATAATGTTAAGGAAATAGGTATTGCGATTATTTGAGGGGAGGGGCCTTTTGAAATCAATACTGAGGCGGTTCAAAGGGGCCGGGAAGCCTTTACCAGGTGGACCTTATCTGGTCGACAGAAGTGCGGTTTACACTCCGCACAGATTTGGCAATTCCTGGTTACAGCTTTGACCTCCTTGGTGGAGAGTGGAGAAGGGCAGGTTGCGGGCCTTGATGTAATGGGCAAGCCGGGTGAACCCCCCGGGTAGCAGAGGTCATCGTGGATAGCCTGTAGTTGGTCGTCTTGCGCGCTGGCGCATGTGCCGCGGGACAGGGCATCTGGGGGCTCGCTGAGCTTCCCAGGATGATATATCGTAATTATAGGTGGAGAGTTCAATCCTCCACCTCAAGATCTTATCATTTTTGATCTTGCCCCGCTGCGAATTATCAAACATGAAGGCAACCGATCTTTGGTCGGTGATGAGGGTAAACCTCCTACCAGCGAGGTAGTGCCTCCAGTGTCACACGGCTTCCATGTTGGCTTGAGTTTCCTTTTCGACCGAGGAGTGTCGAAGTTCAGAGGTGGAGAGGGTGCGTGAGAAAAACGCTACCGGCCTGCATGCTTGGTTCATGGTGGCGGCGAGAGTGACCTCTGAAGCGTCGCTCTCCACCTGGAAGGGGACAGACTCGTCCACCGCACTCATGGTGGCTTTGGCGATGTCCGCCTTGATGCAGTTGAAGGCCTGGCGAGCCTCGGCTGACAGTGGGAAAAGGGTGCTTTAAATAGTGGGCGGGCTTTGTCCGCACACTGGGGGACCCACTGGGTATAATAGGAAAAAAATCCAAGGCATGTCTTGAGGGCCTTGGAACAGTGAGGGAGGGGGAGTTGTAGGAGGGGGCGCATACGGTCAGGGTCGGGCTCCAGGACCCCGTTTTCCAAGACGTAGCCGAGGATGGCTAGCCTGAAAGTGCGGAAAACGCATTTCTCCTTGTTGTAAGTGAGGTTAAGTTTTTGGGCGGTTTGGAGAAATCGATGGAGGTTGGCGTCGTGGTCCTGCTGATCATGGCCGCAGATGGTGACGTTGTCCAAGTACGGAAACGTGGCCCGTACTGGTCCACCATTTGGTCCATCAGCTCATTGGAACACCGAACCCTGTTCGTGACGCCAATGGAAATGAAAAAGTCGGGCCCGTCTGCCTCAAACGCCGTGTGGAGGAGGTCCTCCGGGCGGATTGGGAGCTGGTGGTATGCAGACTTCAGATCCACCGTGGAGAACACGCGGTAGTGCGCGATCTAGTTCACCATGTCTGCAATCCGGGGGAGGGATTACGCATCACAGTGCGTAAACCGGTTAATGGTCTGGCTGTAATCAACCACCATCCGGAACTTTTCCCCGGTCTTGACGACCACCACCTGAGCTCTCCAAGGGCTATTGCTGGCTTCTATGACTCCTTCCCGCAAGAGACGCTGGACTTCGGACCTAATAAATGCCTTGTCCTGCAGACTATACCTCCTGCTTCGAGTGGCTACTGGCTTGCAGTCCGCGGTGAGGTTAGCGAAGAGCGGAGGGGGGTCGATTTTTAGTGTTGCGAGGCTGCATATAGTGAGCGGGGGCAGGGGTCTGCCAAAACTAAGAGTTAGGCTCCTGAGATTGCACTGAAAATCGAATCCTAAGAGGAGAGGTGCGCAGAGGTCTGGGAGCACGTACAATTGAAAATTAGTATACTCGGCGCTCTGTATCGTTAAGGTTGCAGTGGCGCGTCCTTGGATTTGTACTGAGTGCGTCGAAGAGGCGAGGGAGGTTGTTTGCTGCATCGGGAATATCGAGAGCGAACAGCGTCGTACCAGACCCGGGTGGACAAAGCTCTCGATGCTTCCGGAGTTGGACAGGCATGGTGTCTCATATCCGTTAACCCGGACGGCCATCATGGAGCTCTTGAGGTGCATGGGTCTTGACTGGTCCAAGGTGACTGCACTGAGTTGGGGATAGTCGGCGGCGTGGTCGGCGGTGCTGGTGCGGCCCCGCGATGACTGTCCGTGCAGATCGTATGAAATGAAATGAAATGAAAATCGCTTATTGTCACAAGTAGGCTTCAAATGAAGTTACTGTGAAAAGCCCCTAGTCGCCACATCCCTGCACCTGTTCGGGGAGGTTGGTACAGGAATTGAACCGTGCTGCTGGCCTGCCTTGCTCTGCTTTCAAAGCAAGCGATTTGGCCCTGTGCTAAACCAGCCCCTCATCGTATGTGTCGAGCGGCGTGGCGGGAGATGGCCAAGATGGCGGCCCCTGTTGATCGCACGTGGCGGGCGGTGAGGGAGATGGTGCCCAAGATGGCGGCCCCCATGGATCGCACGTGGCGGGCGGCGAGGAAGATGGCATCCAAGGTGGCGGCCCCCATGGATCGCACATGGCTGGCCGCGTGGGGGAGGATTGCCAAGATGGTGGCCCCCGTGAGTCGCACGTGTTGTGCGGAGTCGGGATCGGCAGACACGCTGCCACATTACGGGGTCTGCGGGCCTGAAAGTCGGTGAATCGGATTTATGCGTTCGAGTTCGAGTGCTTGGGCTTGGCCAGGCAGACCTTGCGAAGTGTCCTTTTCACCCGCAGCTGCTGCAGTTCACGTTGCGGGGGGTGTTGGGGCTGGCCGCAAAAATGGCAAGGTAGCCCCCCATGGTGAGTGGGCGCCGCGTGGCACAGGCCTGGGGTAGTCTCTGGTCGGGGGCCCACGAGGGGGTCACGTGATTGGCTGGGAATGCCACATCGTGGCTACCATCGACTCTGAAAAGCGACCTCCAGCGAGGTCGCCAGTTTTACCGTGTCCTCCAGGTCCTGGGCCCCTTTTTCGAGCAGGCGCTGCCTCACATAGTTCGATTGGACCCCCGCAACGTAAACGTCTCGGACTGCGGGTTCCATGTGCTGAGTGGCTGTAACGGCCTGATAGTTACAGTCGGGCGTGAGGGCTTTGAGGTCGCGCAGATAGTCATCTAGCGACTCCCCGGGGTGTTGGTGGCGAGTGGTGAAGATATGTCGTGCGTAGACCTCGTTCACAGGCCGCACGTAGATGCGTTCGAGTATTGCGGTGGCTTCGTCGAGCTGGTCAGAAATGTGATGGCTCACCTGGGCGTGGAGAAGACTCACTCTCTGTTCGTCCGTGACGGATGATGTCGACGACGCGGCCAGGTAGACCTTGAAACACAAAAGCCAATGTGAAAAAATTTATTTCGCCTCCGCGGCCTGTGGGTCGAGTTCCAGTCTGTCAGGTTTGAGGGCTGACTCCATAGTAGTTTCCTAAGCTCATTAAATTGATGCGACCATCAATTCACTCGGAGACTCGAGTCGAAGTAAACAATGGTTTTAATCAGCTTACAACTTTTCCTGCCTGCGACTGGTACATTACTGAAGGCGGTCCCGCAGGTCTGCTGCTCTTATACTTCCTATAAGGGGCGGAGCCATGGGCGGAGCCCGTACATGCTCCACATTTCCCCCTGTGGGTGAAGCCACACAGTGGCCCATAGATGGAGCCCACAGGGTTAATGGCATGGCATAATGCAACACAGTATACTGGTGAATTAATAGTGCTTATACATTCACCACAGGGGTGAAGATCGGTATGGATCTGAACAGGAAGATGAACCTCGGCAGCATGTTCATCTTGATCATCTACACTCTCCCCAACAGGGAGAGTGGGAGTGCGCCCCACCTCTGCAGGTCCGTTTTAACTCCCTCCACCAGGCTGGTCAGGTTTCACTTGTGGATCTGTGCCCAGTCTCTGGCTATTTGGATCCCCAGGTATCGGAATTTGTTCTGGGCTGTTTTAAATGGGAACCCCTCGAGCTCTGCCGTTTGAGTTCTCTGGGAATGCCTCACTTTTGCCTAGTTTAAGTTTGTAACGCGAGAAGGTTCCAAACATAAAATTATGTCCCCTCATGACGGTCATTTCTGCCCTGGGGAAAAGTCTCTGGGCTATCCACTCTCTCCATGCCTCTCATCACCTTGTACACCTCTATCAAGTCACCTCTCTTCCTTTTTCGCTCCAGTGAGAAAAGCCCTAGCTCCCTCAACCTTTCTTCATAAGACATGCCCTCCAGTCCAGGCAGCATCCTGGTAAATCTCCTCTGTACCCTGTCCAAAGCATCCACATCCTTCCTATAATGAGGCGACCAGAACTGGGCACAATATTCCAAGTGTGGTCTAACCAGAGTTTTATAAAGCTGCAGCAAAACCTCGCGGCTCTTAAACTCAATCCCCCTGTTAATGAAAGCCAACGCACCATACGCCTTCTTAACAACCCTGTCAACCTGGTTGGCAACTTTGAGGGATCTATGTACGCGGACCCCAAGATCCCTCTGTTCCTCCACACTTCCAAGAATCCTGCCTTTAACCCTGTATTCAGTATTCAAATTTGACCTTCCAAAATGAATCACTTCACATTTATCTAGGTTGAACTCCATCTGCCATTTCGCAGCCCAGCTTTGCATCCTGTCAATGTCCTGTTGTAACCTGTAACAGCCCTAGACACTATCTACAACTCCCCCAACCTTCGTGTCATCAGCAAACTTACTAACCCACTTCCTCATGCAAGTCATTTATAAAAGCCACAAAGAGCAGAGGTCCCAGAACAGACCCCTGCAAGACACCACTGGTCACTGACCTCTAGGTGGAATACTTTCCATCCACTACCACTCGCTGTATTCTTTCGGCCAGCCAATTCTGTGTCCAGACAGCCAAATTTCCCTGTATAGCCATGCCCCCTAAATTTCTGAATGAGCCTACCATGGGGAACCTTATCAAATGCCTTACTGAAATCCATATACACCACATCCACTGCCCGACCTTCATCAATGTGTCTCGTCACATCCTCAAAGAATTCAATGAGGCTTGTGAGGCATGACCTGCCCTCCCAAAGCCATGCTGACTATCTTTAATCAAACTATGTTTTTCTAAATAATCATAAATCTTATCTCTCATAATCCTTTCTAATATTTTTCTCACCACAGAAGTAAGACTGGTGGGTCTGTATTTCCCATGGATTCCCTATTCCCTTTCTTGAACAGGGGAACAAGATTTGCCTCCCTCCAATCATCCGGTACTACTCCAGTGGAGATGAGGACGCAAAGATCATTGCCAACGATGCAGCAATCTCCTCCCTCGCTTCCCGTAGTAACCTTGGGTATATCCCGTTAGGCCCAGGGGACTTATCTACCCTGATGTTTTTCAAAATTTCCAGCACATTGTCCTTCTTAATATCAACCTGTTCGAGTCTATTAATCTGGTTCACGCTGTTCTCCTGAGCAACAAGGTCCCTCTCTCTAGTGAATACTGAAGCAAAATATTAATTTCAGGCCTTCCTTATCTCCTCAGACGCTAGGCACAAGTTCCCTCCACTATCCCTGATCGGCCCCACTCTCAATCTGATCATCCTCTTATTTCTCACATTAGTGTAGAACGCCTTGGGGTTTTCCCAAATCCTTCCCGCCAGGGCTTTTTCATGCCCCCTTCTAGCTCTCCTCAGTCCATTTTTGAGTTCCTTCCTGGCTACCTTGTAACCCTCGAGAGCCATGCCAAATCCTTGGTTCCTCAACCTTACGTAAGCTTCCTTCTTCCTCTTGACTGGAAGCTCCACTTCTCTTGTCATCCAAGGCTCCTTCACCTTACCAGTCCTTCCTCGTCTCAGTGGGACAAAACTTTCCAGCACTCGCAGCAAGTGCTCCTTAAACAACCCCCACAATTACTGTTGTGCATTTTCCCAAGAACAACTGTTCACACTTTATGCTCCTCAGCTCCTGTCTAATAGCAGTATCATTTCCCCTCCCCCAATTAAATATCTTCCCATACTGTCTGTTCCTATCCCCGTGACTATGGTAAAGGTCAAGGAGTTAGGGGGCAGCAGGGTAGCATGGTGGTTAGCATAAAGGCTTCACAGCTCCAGGGTCCCAGGTTTGATTCCCGGCTGGGTCACTGTCTGTGTGGAGTCTGCACGTCCTCCCTCTGTGTGCGTGGGTTTCCTCCGGGTGCTCCGGTTTCCTCCCACAGTCCAAAGATGTGCGGGTTAGGTGGATTGGCCATGCTAAATTGCCCGTAGTGTCCTAATAAAAGTAAGGTTAAGGGGGGGTTGTTGGGTTACAGGTGTAGGGTGCATACGTGGGTTTGAGTAGGGTGATCATGGCTCGGCACAACATTGAGGGCCGAAGGGCCTGTTCTGTGCTGTACTGTTCTATGTTCTATGTTCTATGAGTTGTAGTTTGTTGGGCCCACCTCAGGATTTTTTCCCCAGTCCTGGAATTGGTGCAGCCCCACAATTATCACCCTCTGCTGATCCCCGGTTTTGGGTTTAGGCTGAAGCGACCTGTGTGTCCTGTCCATCTCTGGGAGATTTGGAACGTCCTCCCTCCCCATTAACGTACCCAGCATTTCAGCGATGTAGCCCGTTGGGTCCCTTCCCTCAATCCCCTTTGGCAAACCCACGATTCAAGCATTTTGTCGCCTGGTCCTATTTTCCTGGTCTTCGACCTTCCCTTTTAGCAGCCACCAACCTCTTCACCTCGGTCTCCACAGCCATGGTCCTGTCGCTCTGGTCTGTTGATGCTTTCTCTAGGTCCTGGATTGTCTTCTCCTGGGACTCCACCTTCTGTCCCAGGCCTTCTATCATGCGCTGAAGGGTAGCAATCGCTTCCGTCACCACCTCCTTCACAACCACCTGGAACTTCATCCTGATCGCTTCCTTCATGGCGGTCAGTTCCTTTTTCAACATGTTCCTCCATCCTGTCCCATTTGTGTGCATGTGTGGGAGGGGATGTCGTTGTCTGCTCCTGCTCCGCCGTTCGAGTCGCCGATCTTTCCCCCTCTTGGTTTGCCTGGGACTCCGCCTCGCTTCGTGGGGCTGCCAGTTGTTCCTGCCCCTTTCCTTTGCTGCTGCTTCTGCCTTCTCACCGTCTCCTCAATCTGTTGTTCGCAGGCATCCTCTCTCCTCGCGCTGTTGGTGCCTTTTGTGTTTGGGTGGTTTTAGGTGGCTTTTTGGGCCAAAATCTCCAGTAAATTTACTGTGTTGGGTACGACTGGGAGGAGAGCCACCTGATGTACATCCGCTCAGCAAATCGCCGCCACCAGAAGACCTAAATTTGCCAAACATGACATGTCTTTCATGAACCCATGCTGTGTCTGCCCAATGGGATCATTTCTATCCAGATATCTCGCTATTTCTTCCTTAATGATAGATTCAAGCATTTCCCCCACTAAAGAAGTTAAGCTGACCGGCCAACAGTTACCTGCCTTTTGTCTACCTCCTTATTTAAACAGTGGCGTCACGGAACCGCCCCAGAGTCCAGGGAATTTTGGTAAATTACCACAACCACAATTGGATTTTACCTTCTCACACTCCCGTCTATATTTTAAATTATGTTTAATTCACACTTTGACTAAAGTGGACAACAGAATTGTGCCATGTCAGATCACAAAACATACTTCAAAAGAAACATTCTCCCTTTGAACAATAATGTATAGAGGTATTCAAACTCACAGTGCTACAAACCAATAATTAAATGAACCCATCATGAAATTACACAGATGTACTCATAGATGAAGTATTGATAATGTAGGGGATAAAAACAAAAACTTTGAATGACATCTTTGCTAGCTAGTCACATACTGGATGATCCTGAGGCAGAATTTGGAAGAATTGCTCTCAACTAAAGAACAGGACGATATCCCTATTCGTTGAGCTCTCTGTGCACAGCTCATGTCCCAATCTGGCTGTGCCCAGCTGCAGCCTCCAGTCCCTCTGTGCCCAGCTTCAACCCACCCATTCCCTCTGTGCCCAGCTCCAGTACCCCCAGTCCATCTGTGGTAAGCTCCAGATCCCCAGTCCCCCGTGCCAAGCGCCAGCCCCCCCAGTCCCTCTGTGCCCAGTTGCAGCCTCCAGTCCCTCAGTGCCAAGCTCCAACCCACCCAGTCCCTTCGTGTCCAATTCCGATCCCCGTCCCACTATGTCCAGCCCCGACCTCTCAGTCCCCCTGTGGCCAGCTGCGCCCCCCCCCCCACCCCCCCCAGTCCCCCTGTGGCCAGCTGCACCCCCCCCCGTCCCCCTGTGGCCAGCTGCGCCCACCCCCCCCCCCCCCGTCCCCCTGTGACCAGCTTCAAACCCCTGTCCCCCTGTGGCCAGCTCCAACCCCCGTCCCCCCGTGGCCAGCTCCAACCCCCGTCCCCCTGTGGCCAGCTCCAACCCCCGTCCCTCTGTGGCCAGCTGCGCACCCCCCCCCCCCATCCCCCTGTGGCCAGCTCTGCCCCCCCCCCCCCTCGTGGCCAGCTCCGTCCCCCGTCCCTCTGTGGCCAGCTGCGCCCCCCCCCCCCCATCCCCCTGTGGCCAGCTCTGCCCCCCCACCCCCTCGTGGCCAGCTTCGTCCCCCGTCCCTCTGTGGCCAGCTGCGCCCCCCCACCCACCCAACCCCCCCACCCCCATCCCCCTGTGGCCAGCTCGCCCTCCATACCCTTGTGGCCAGCCCCCCCCCCCCCCCCCCCGTGGCCAGCTCCGTCCCCTGTGGCCAGCTTCGCCCCCCGTCCCCCTGTGGCCAGCTGCTCCCCCAGTCTCCCTGTGGCCAGCTCCACTCCCCAGTCCCCCTGTTGTCAGCTCCACTCCCGTGTCCCTCTGTGCTCACTTTGTCCCCCTGTGCCCAGCTCCAGTCTCCAGTCCCTTTGTGCCAAACTCTAACGCACCAAACCCCTCTATGGTCAACTCTGCCCCCCAGTCCCCATGTGCCCAACTCTGATCGCCCGTCCCACTGTGCCCAGCCCCGACCGCGCAGTCCCCCTATGCCCAGCTCCAACCCCTGTCCCCCTGTGGCCAGCTCCGTCCCCACATCCCCCTGTGGCCAGCTCCGTCCCCCTGTGACCAGCTCCAACCCCCGCCCCCCTGTGGCCAGCTCCGCCCCCCGTCCCCCTGTGGCCAGCTCCGCCCCCCGTCCCCCTGTGGCCAGCTCCGCCCCCCGTCCCCCTGTGACCAGCTCCAACCCCCGTCCCCCTGTGCCCAGCTCCAACCCCTGTCCCCCTGTGGCCAGCTCCGTCCCCACATCCCCCTGTGGCCAGCTCCGTCCCCCTGTGACCAGCTCCAACCCCCGTCCCCCTGTGGCCAGCTCCGCCCCCCGTCCCCCTGTGGCCAGCTCCGCCCCCGTCCCCCTGTGGCCAGCTCCGCCCCCCGTCCCCCTGTGACCAGCTCCAGCCCCCGTCCCCCTGTGCCCAGCTCCAACCCCTGTCCCCCTGTGGCCAGCTCCGTCCCCACATCCCCCTGTGGCCAGCTCCGTCCCCCTGTGGCCAGCTCCGTCCCCCTGTGACCAGCTACAACCCCCGTCCCCCTGTGGCCAGCTCCGCCCCCCGTCCCCCTGTGGCCAGCTCCGCCCCCCCGTCCCCCTGTGACCAGCTCCGCCCCCCGTCCCCCTGTGACCAGCTCCATCCCCAGTCCCCCTGTGGCCAGCTCCACACCCGTCTCCCTGTGGCCAGCTGCGTCCCCCGTCCCCCTGTGGCCAGCTCCACACCCGCCTCCCTGTGGCCAGCTCCATCTCCAGTCCCCCTGTGGCCAGCTCCATCCCCAGTCCCCCTGTGGCCAGCTCCATCCCCAGTCCCCCTGTGGCCAGCTCCATCTCCAGTCCCCCTGTGGCCAGCTCCATCCCCCGTCCCCCTGTGGCCAGCTCCGCCCCCCCGTCCCCCTGTGACCAGCTCCGCCCCCCGTCCCCCTGTGACCAGCTCCATCCCCAGTCCCCCTGTGGCCAGCTCCACACCCGTCTCCCTGTGGCCAGCTGCGTCCCCCGTCCCCCTGTGGCCAGCTCCACACCCGTCTCCCTGTGGCCAGCTCCGCTCCCTGTCCCCCTGTGGCCAGCTCCATCCCCCGTCCCCCTGTGGCCAGCTACGCCCCCAGTCTCCTTGTTCCCAGCTCCGTCCCCGTCCCCCTGTGGCCAGCTCCGTCCCCAGTCTCCCTGTGGCCAGCTCCGCCCCCAGTCTCCCTGTGGCCAGCTCCGCCCCCATTCTCCTTGTTCCCAGCTCCGTCTCCAAGTCCCCCTGGAACCAGCTCCACACCCGTCCCCCTGGAACCAGCTCTGTCCCAGTCTCCCTGTGACCAGCTCCAACCCCTGTCCCCCTGTGGCCAGCTCCAACCCCCGTCCCCTGTGGCCAGCTCCAACCCCCGTCCCCTGTGGCCAGCTCCAACCCCCGTCCCCTGTGGCCAGCTCCACCCCCCGTCCCCTGTGGCCAGCTCCGTCCCCGTCCCCCTGTGGCCAGCTCCGTCCCAGTCTCCCTGTGGCCAGCTCCGTCCCCACATCCCCCTGTGGCCAGCTCCGTCCCCGTCCCCCTGTGGCCAGCTCCACACCCGTCCCCCTGTGGCCAGCTGCGTCCCCCGTCCCCCTGTGGCCAGGTGCGCCCCCTGTCCCCCTGTGGCCAGCTCCGTCCCCGTCCCCCTGTGGCCAGCTCCGTCCCAGTCTCCCTGTGGCCAGCTCCAACCCCCGTCCCCCTGTGGCCAGCTCCGCCCCCCCGTCCCCCTGTGGCCAGCTCCGCCCCCCCGTCCCCCTGTGGCCAGCTCCGTCCCCGTCCCCCTGTGGCCAGCTCCGTCCCAGTCTCCCTGTGGCCAGCTCCAACCCCCGTCCCCCTGTGGCCAGCTCCGTCCCAGTCTCCCTGTGCCCAGCTCCGTCCCCGTCACCCTGTGCCCAGCTCCGTCCCAGTCTCCCTGTGGCCAGCTCCGCCCCCCCGTCCCCCTGTGGCCAGCTCCGTCCCAGTCTCCCTGTGCCCAGCTCCGTCCCCGTCCCCCTGTGCCCAGCTCCGTCCCCGTCCCCCTGTGGCCAGCTCCGTCCCTGTCCCCCTGTGGCCAGCTCCATCCCCTCAGTCTCCCTGTGGCCAGCTCCACCCCCCAGTCCCCCTGTGGCCAGCTCCCCCCACGTCCCCCTGCTCCGTTACCACATCCCCCTGTGGCCAGCTCCGTCCCCGTCCCCCTGTGGCCAGCTCCGTCCCCGTCCCCCTGTGGCCAGCTCCATCCCCCAGTCCCCCTGTGGCCAGCTCCGTCCCCACGTCCCCCTGTGGCCAGCTCCGTTACCACATCCCCCTAAGGCCAGCTCCGTCCCTAGTCCCCCTGTGGCCAGCTCCGTCCCCTAGTCCCCTTGTGGCAAGCTCCACCCCCGCAGTCCCCCTGTGGCCAGCTCCATCCCCAGTCCCCCTGTGGCCAGCTTTATCCCCAGTCCCCCTGTGGCCAGCTCCATCCCCAGTCCCCCTGTGGCCAGCTTCATCCCCAGTCCCCCTGTGGCCAGCTCCATCCCCAGTCCCCCTGTGGCCAGCTCTGCCCCCCCACCCCCTCGTGGCCAGCTCCGTCCCCCGTCCCTCTGTGGCCATCTGCGCCCCCCCACCCCCCCCCCCCCCCCACCCCCACCCCCCTGTGGCCAGCTTTGCCCTCCGTACCCTTGTGGCCAGCCCCCCCAGCCCCCCCCCCCCCCCCCCGTGGCCAGCTCCGTCGCCTGTGGCCAGCTTCGCCCCCCGTCCCCCTGTGGCCAGCTGCTCCCCCAGTCTCCCTGTGGCCAGCTCCACTCCCCAGTCCCCCTGTTGTCAGCTCCACTCCCGTGTCCCTCTGTGCTCACTTTGTCCCCCTGTGCCCAGCTCCAGTCTCCAGTCCCTTTGTGCCAAACTCTAACGCACCAAACCCCTCTATGACCTTCTGTCAGACAGAAGGCAGAGAGTTGGGATAAAAGGTTCTTTTTCGGAATGGCAACCGGTGACAAGTGGTGTCCCGCAGGGTTCAGTGTTGGGGCCACAGCTGTTCTCTTTATATATTAACGATCTAGATGACGGGACTGGGGGCATTCTGGCCAAGTTTGCCGATGATACAAAGATAGGTGGAGGGGCAGGTAGTGTTGAGGAGGTGGGGAGGCTGCAGAAAGATTTAGACAGTTTAGGAGAATGGTCCTAGAAGTGGCTGATGAAATTCAACGTGGGCAAGTGCGAGGTCTTGCACTTTGGAAAAAAGAATAGAGGCATGGACTATTTTCTAAACGGTGACAAAATTCATAATGCTAAAGTGCAAAGGGACTTGGGAGTCCTAGTCCAGGATTCTCTAAAGGTGAACTTGCAGGTTGAGTCCGTAATTAAGAAAGCAAATGTAATGTTGTCATTTATCTCAAGAGGCTTGGAGTATAAAAGCAGGGATGTACTTCTGAGGCTTTATAAAGCACTAGTTAGGCCCCATTTAGAATACTGTGAGCAATTTTGGGCCCCACACCTCAGGAAGGACATACTGGCACTGGAGCGGGTCCAGCGGAGATTCACACGGATGATCCCTGGAATGGCGGGTCTAACATATGATGAACGGCTGAGGATCCTGGGATTGTATTCATTGGAGTTTAGAAGGTTGAGGGGAGATCTAATAGAAACTTACAAGATAATGAATGGCTTGGATAGGATGGACGTAGGGAAGTTGTTTCCATTAGCAGGGGAGACTAGGACGCGGGGGCACAGCCTTAGAATAAAAGGGAGTCACTTTAGAACAGAGATGAGGAGAAATTTCTTCAGCCAGAGAGTGGTAGGTCTGTGGAATTCATTGCCACAGAGGGCGGTGGAGGCCGGGACATTGAGTGTCTTTAAGACAGAAATTGATAAATTCTTGATTTCTCGAGGAATTAAGGGCTATGGGGAGAGAGCGGGTAAATGGAGTTGAAATCAACCATGATTGAATGGTGGAGTGGACTCGATGGGCCGAATGGCCTTACTTCCGCTCCTATGTCTTATGGTCTTATGGTCTTATGGTCAACTCTGCCCCCCAGTCCCCATGTGCCCAACTCTGATCGCCCGTCCCACTGTGCCCAGCCCCGACCGCCCAGTCCCCCTGTGCCCAGCTCCAACCCCTGTCCCCCTGTGGCCAGCTCCGTCCCCACATCCCCCTGTGGCCAGCTCCGTCCCCCTGTGACCAGCTCCAACCCCCGTCCCCCTGTGGCCAGCTCCGCCCCCCCGTCCCCTTGTGGCCAGCTCCGCCCCCCGTCCCCCTGTGGCCAGCTCCGCCCCCCGTCCCCCTGTGACCAGCTCCAACCCCGTCCCCCTGTGCCCAGCTCCAACCCCTGTCCCCCTGTGGCCAGCTCCGTCCCCACATCCCCCTGTGGCCAGCTCCGTCCCCCTGTGGCCAGCTCCGCCCCCCGTCCCCCTGTGGCCAGCTCCGCCCCCCGTCCCCCTGTGGCCAGCTCCGCCCCCCGTCCCCCTGTGGCCAGCTCCGCCCCCCGTCCCCCTGTGACCAGCTCCAACCTCCGTCCCCCTGTGCCCAGCTCCATCCCCAGTCCCCCTGTGGCCAGCTGCGTCCCCCGTCCCCCTGTGGCCAGCTCCACACCCGCCTCCCTGTGGCCAGCTCCATCTCCAGTCCCCCTGTGGCTAGCTCCATCCCCTGTCCCCCTGTGGCCAGCTCCATCCCCCGTCCCCCTGTGGCCAGCTCCGTCCCCAGTCTCCATGTTCCCAGCTCCGTCCCCGTCCCCCTGTGGCCAGCTCCATCCCCCGTCCCCCTGTGGCCAGCTACGCCCCCAGTCTCCTTGTTCCCAGCTCCGTCCCCGTCCCCCTGTGGCCAGCTCCGTCCCCGTCCCCCTGTGGCCAGCTCCGTCCCCAGTCTCCCTGTGGCCAGCTCCGCCCCCAGTCTCCCTGTGGCCAGCTCCGCCCCCAGTCTCCTTGTTCCCAGCTCCGTCCCCAAGTCCCCCTGGAACCAGCTCCACACCCGTCCCCCTGGAACCAGCTCTGTCCCAGTCTCCCTGTGACCAGCTCCAACCCCTGTCCCCCTGTGGCCAGCTCCAACCCCCGTCCCCTGTGGCCAGCTCCAACCCCCGTCCCCTGTGGCCAGCTCCAACCCCCGTCCCCTGTGGCCAGCTCCACCCCCCGTCCCCTGTGGCCAGCTCCGTCCCCGTCCCCCTGTGGCCAGCTCCACCCCCTCAGTCTCCCTGTGGCCAGCTCCGTCCCCATTATCCCCCTGTGGCCAGCTCCGTCACCGTCCCCCTGTGGCCAGCTCCAACCCCCGTCCCCTGTGGCCAGCTCCGTCCCCGTCCCCCTGTGGCCAGCTCCGTCCCAGTCTCCCTGTGGCCAGCTCCGCCCCCCCCGTCCCCCTGTGGCCAGCTCCGTCCCAGTCTCCCTGTGCCCAGCTCCGTCCCCGTCCCCCTGTGCCCAGCTCCGTCCCTGTCCCCCTGTGGCCAGCTCCACCCCCTCAGTCTCCCTGTGGCCAGCTCCACCCCCCAGTCCCCCTGTGGCCAGCTCCGTCCCCACGACCCCCTGTGGCCAGCTCCGTTACCACATCCGCCTGTGGCCAGCTCCGGCCCCGTCCCCCTGTGGCCAGCTCCGTTACCACATCCCCCTATGGCCAGCTCCGTCCCCGTCCCCCTGTGGCCAGCTCCGTTACCACATCCCCCTATGGCCAGCTCCGTCCCCTATTACCCCTGTGGCCAGCTCCGTCCCCTAGTCCCCTTGTGGCAAGCTCCACCCCCGCAGTCCCCCTGTGGCCAGCTCCATCTCCAGTCCCCCTGTGGCCAGCTTCATCCCCAGTCCCCCTGTGGCCAGCTCCATCCCCAGTCCGCCTGTGGCCAGCTTCATCCCCAGTCCCCCTGTGGCCAGCTCCATCCCCAGTCCCCCTGTGGCCAGCTCCATCCCCAGTCCCCCTGTGGCCAGCTCCGTCCCCTAGTCCCCCTGTGACCAGCTCTGTCCCCTAGTCCCCCTGTGGCCAGCTCTGGCCCCTAGTCCCCTTGTGGCAAGCTCCACCCCCGCAGTCCCCCTGTGGCCATCTCCTCCTCCCCGTCCCCCTGTGGGCAGCTCCACCCCCCCCCCCCCCACCCCCCCAGTAACCCTGTGGCCAGCTCCACCCCTCAGTCTCCGTGTGGCCAGCTCCATCCCCCAGTCTCCCTGTGGCCAGCTCCACCTCCCAGTCCCCCTGTGGCCAGCTCCACCCCCCCCCCCCCCCCCAGTAACCCTGTGGCCAGCTCCACCCCTCATCTCCCTGTGGCCAGCTCCACCTCCCAGTCCCCCTGTGGCCAGCTCCACCCCCCCCCCCCCCCCCCCCCCCCAGTAACCCTGTGGCCAGCTCCACCCCTCAGTCTCCCTGTGGCCAGCTCCACCTCCCAGTCCCCCTGTGGCCAGCTCCACCCCCCAGTCCCCCTGTGTCCAGCTCCACCCCCCAGTCCCCCTGTGGCCAGCTCCACTCCCCTGTCCCTCTGTGCTCCATCCCCCTGTGCCCAGCTCCAGCCTCCAGTCCCTTTGTGCCCAACTCTAACCAAACCCCTCTATGGTCAACCCTGTCCCTCTGTGCCCAACTCCAACCCCCCCAGTCCCTCTGTGCCCAGCTTTGATCGTCCCAGTCTCTCTGTGACCAGCTTGACTCGTCCAGTACCTCTGTGCCTTGCTCCGACTTCCCCAGTCACCCTGCTGATCTGTACATCCGGTGGTTCTGTGCCCAGCCGTGGCTCTCTGACCTGTCCAGTTCTATCTGCAGCCGTCTTGTTTCAAGAAGTTGTGCTGCCCGCTCTGGTGCCAAAGCGCCCGTACCCCCAGTAGCAGTATCAGTGTCTGACCTTCTGTCTCTCTGCTCTTTCTTGCAGCATGTGGTTCAGTGTGTGTTTGTGGCCATCAAGACCATTGGGAATATCGTCATTGTCACCACCCTCCTACAGTTTGTGTTTGCTTGTCTCGGGGTGCAGCTTTTCAAGGTAAGAGATCGGCTTGAGATCTTTAAAAACTGATGGTGAACGGGCCATTGGTGACAAATGAAACTCTAAAATACAACTGTCGTGTTAGGTACACTGGTCTAACACTGGCTGCAACTGGATGCAGCTTAGATCAGAAAGATACTCCAGACTTTGAAGTTAGTTCAATCAGGTTTATTGAACTAATAGCACAGTTAGCACAGTTCTCTGTGAGTTCGACTCTCTGCTAACTTAAGTATGGTTACTCTGTCTGACTGAACCAGACTAGCTCTAGGCCACGTGGTGGAGGTGTGAGATTGTAACAACACCCTTGACTGACTGTCTAAATGTTCATCAGAGGAAAGAGGCGGAGTGTGAGCGCCTCGTGTCTTTTATAGTCAGATCCCACCCCTGAGTGTCCTGCCTGCTTATTGATCATGTCCTGTTCTCTGTATCCATTAGCTGCTTGTCTGTGTATCATTATGTGTGTGTGTGTGCCTGCATATCATGTCAACAACCTCCTCTTCTTTTTTTAAAATATTTTTATTGGCATTTTTCAGTTTTTACGCAGTAACAACTCAATCTATGGTGCACCTGGTGTTTACATATAGAGATGTTTCTTATTCAGAGAGATTTTTCACTTGTGTTCTCTCTGTCTGCCCTCCTCACTTCCCCTGTAGTCTGTTTTTTTTCCTGAGTACCGACTTCTGCCCTGGGTGTCACACATTGTGCTCCGCTCTTTTCTGCTGCGGTTTTAGTTGTTGTCCTTGCAGGTTCGCGGGGGGAGGGGGGGGGGGGGGGATGACCCTCCCTTTCCCCCTTGTTTCGTTCTGTGACTCCCTTGGGTTCCTCCTCTCCTCCTTTCCCCTGCTCCCTCTGCTCCTCTCCATTCTGTGTGCTCTTATTTGTTTTCCTCCATCCCCCCATCCCCCCTTGAAAAGGTCTTGGAACAGGCTGATGAATGGCCCTAATGCTTTGTGGAAGCCCATTTCTGACTCTCAGGTGGTGTATTTGATCTTCTCCAAGTGGAGAAATTCCGATAGGTTTAGCTAGCCAGTCTGCAGCTGTGGGTAGTGCTGCTAGCTGAGCAGGATTCTCTGGCGTACGATTAAGGAAACAGGCCAGGGCATTGGCCTTTTTCCCCACATGTAGTTCTGTCTGGTCCATTAACCCGAAGACTGCCATTCTCGGGCATGGCTCTACCCTCACCCCCACAACCGTGGATGTTGCCTCGAAGAAGGCTGTCCAGAACCCGATAAGTCAGGAAAGGCCAAGATCAGGTGAGCGTGGTTGTTGGGCCTCGCTGGCACCATTCGCATTTATCCTTCACCTCCAGGAAGAACCTGTTTATTCGGGTTCTAGTTAGGTGAGCTCTGTGCACCACTTTAAACTGCATGAGGCTTAGCCGAGCACAGGAGGAGATGGAGTTAACTCTACTCAGTGCTTCGCTGCAGAGTCCCCAACCCACTTCTGTCCCCAGTTCGTCCTCCCATTTTCGCCTGGCTACATGTGGTATGCTTGCCCTTTACAGCAACTGTCCTTAGATAACCCTATTGTTCCCCCACTCCTTGCTGTCCGTGTTTATTAGCTCCTCCAGTAATGTGTCTCTCAGGACCTTGGGGTACCTTGCCATCTCCTTGTGGAGAAAATGTTTAATTTGAAGGTGCCTGAGTTCCTGTCCTGTTGGTAGTCCCAGGTCTTGCGTCAGTGTTCCCAAGGTCGCGAGTCTGTTCCCCATGTAAAAGTCCCTGACTCCTAGCATCCCCCCGTCCTGTATCCATTTTTTAAAGGTGGCACCAAAGGAATGGCTGGTGGGAATTTGTGGTTGTCGCGGATGTGGGCCATGGTGGACATCTCAGTTAGGCCGAAATATTGCCTCATTTAGTTCCGTGTCTTCATTATGGTCACTCCAGAGCTCTATCCATCGCCCATTCGGGTTGAATGAGAATGTCTCGCTCTTGCCCAGGTTGAGTTTGCAGTCCAAAAATCTCCAAACTCTTCCAGGAGCTTAATGATTGCATTCAGGCCATTCTCTGGGTCCGAGATGTAGAGGAGCAGGTCATCTGCATAAAGTTAGACTCTATGCTCTCTGCCTCCTTTTCAGATACCCTTTTGGTCTTTCGCGTCTCGCAGAGCGATCGCCAGAGGTTCGATTGCCAGAGCGAACAAGAGCAGGGACAGTGGGCATCCCTGCCTTGTGCCTCTGTGCAGTGGAGGTATTCAGAGCTGGTGGTGTTGGTCCGATCGCTCACCTTGGGGCGTTGTACAGGAGCTTCACCCGGGGAATAAGTCTCTGACTGTCTACTCTATCTATTCCCCTGATCATCGTATAAACCTCTATCAAGTCGCCCCTTATCCTTCTCCGTTCTAATGAGAAAAGGCCAAGCACCCTCAACCTTTCCTCGTGATACCTACTCTCCATTCCAGCCAACATCCTGGTAAATCTCCTCTGCACCTTTTCCAAAGCTTCCACATCCTTCCTAAAATGAGGTGACCAGAACTGCACACAGTACTCCAAATGTGGCCTGACCAAGGTTTTGTACAGCTGCATCATCACCTCACGACTCTTAAATTCAATCCCTCTGCTAATGAACGCTAGCACACCATAGGGCTTCTTCACAGCTCTATCCACTTGAGTGGCAACTTTCAAAGATCTATGAACATAGACCCCAAGATCTCTCTGCTCATCCACATTGCCAAGAACCCTACCGTTAACCGTGTATTCCGCATTCATATTTGTCCTTCCAAAATGGACAACCTCACACTTGTCAGGGTTAAACTCCATCTGCCACTTCTCAGTCCAGCTCTGCATCCTATCTATGTCTCTTTGAAGCCGACAACAGCCCTCCTCACTATCCACAACTCCACCAATCTTCGTATCATCTGCAAATTTACTGACCCACCCTTCAACTCCCTCATCCAAGTCGTTAATGAAAATCACAAACAGCAGAGGACCCAGAACTGATCCCTGTGGTATGCCACTGATAACTGGGCTCCAGGCTGAATATTTGCCATCCACCACCACTCTCTGTCTTCTATCGGTTAGCCAGTTCGTTATCCAACTGGCCAAATTTCCCACTATCCCATGCCTCCTTACTTTCTGCATAAGCCTACCATGGGGAACCTTATCAAATGCCTTACTAAAATCCATGTACACCACATCCACTGCTTTACCTTCATCCACATGCTTGGTCACCTCCTCAAAGAAGTCAATAAGACTTGTAAGGCAAGACCTACCCCTCACAAATCCGTGCTAACTATCCCTAATCAAGCAGTGTCTTTCCAGATGCTCAGAAATACTACCCCTCAGTACCCTTTCCATTACACCGAAGTAAGACTAACTGGCCTGTAATTCCCAGGGTTATCCCGATTCCCTTTTTTGAACAGGGGCACGACATTCGCCACTCTCCAATCGTCTGGTACCACCCCTGTTGACAGTGAGGATGAAAAGATCATTGCCAACGGCCCTGCAATTTCATTTCTTGCCTCCTTGAATCCTTGGATATATCCCGTCAGGCACGGGGGACTTGTCTATCCTCAAGTTTTTCAAAATGCCCAACACATCTTCCTTCCTAACAAGTATCTCCTTGAGCTTACCAGTCTGTTTCACACTGTCCTGTCCAACAATATGGCCCCACTTGTTTGTAAATACTGAAGAAAAATACTTGTTCAAGACCTCTCCTATCTCTTCAGACTCAATACACAACCTCACGCTACTGTCCTTGATCGGACCTACCCTCGCTCTAGTCATTCTCATATTTCTCACATATGTGTTTGGGGTAGCACGGTAGCATGGTGGTTAGCATAAATGCTTCACAGCTCCAGGGTACCAGGTTCGGTTCCCGGCTGGGTCACTGTCTGTGCAGAGTCTGCACGTCCTCCCCGTGTGTGCGTGGGTTTCCTCCGGGTGCTCCGGTTTCCTCCCACAGTCCAAAGATGTGCGGGTTAGGTGGATTGGCCATGCTAAATTGCCCGTAGTGTCCTATAAAATATAAGGTTGGGGGGGGGGGGGGGGGTTGTTGGGTTGCGGGTATAGGGTGGATACGTGGGTTTGAGTAGGGTGATCATTGCTCGGCACAACATCGAGGGCCGAAGGGCCTGTTCTGTGCTGTACTGTTCTATGTTCTCTGTGTAAAAGGCCTTGGGGTTTTCCTTGATCCTACCCGCCAAAGATTTTTCATGCCCTCTCTTAGCTCTTCTAATCCCTTTCTTCCGTTCCCTCCTGGCTATCTTGTATCCCTCCAGCGCCCTGTCTGAACCTTGTTTCCTCAGCCTTACATAAGTCTCCTTCTTCCTCTTAACAAGACATTCAACCTCTCTTGTCAACCATAGTTCCCTGACTCGACCATCTCTTCCCTGCCTGACAGGGACATTCATATCAAAAACACGCAGTACCTGTTCCTTGAACAAGTTCCACATTTCACTTGTGTCCCTCCCTGACAGCCTATGTTCCCAACTTATGCACTTCAGTTCTTGTCTGACAGCATTCCTTCCCCCAATTGTAAACCTTGCCCTGTTGCACACACCTATCCCTCTCCATTACTAAAGTGAAAGTCACAGAATTGTGGTCACTACCTCCAAAATGCTCCCCCACTAACAAACCTATCACCTGCCCTGGTTCATTACCAAGTACCAAATCTAATATGGCCTCCCCTCTGGTCGGACAATCTACATACTGCGTTAGAAAATCTTCCTGGACACACTGCAAAAACACTACCCCATCCAAACTTTCCACTCAATGTTTGGGAAGTTGAAGTCACCCATGACTTCTGCACCTTTCCAAAATCTGTTTCCTAATCTGTTCCTCCACATCTCTGCTGCTATTGGGGGGCCTATAGAAAACTCCTAACATGGTGACTGCTCCCTTCCTATTTCTGACTTCAACCCAGTAGGCAGATCCCCCTCAAACTGCCTTTCTGCAGCTGTTATACTATCTCTAATTAACAATGCCACCCCCCCACCTCTTTTACCATCCTCCCTAATCTTGTTGAAACATCTATAGCCAGGGACCTCCAACAACCATTTCTGCCCCTCTTCTATCCAAGTTTCCGTGATGGCCACCACATCGTAGTCCCAAGTACCGATCAATGCCTTAAGTTCACCCACCTTATTCCTGATGCTTCTTGCATTGAAGTATACACACTTCAACCCATCTCCTTGCCTGCAAGTACTCTCCTTTGTCAGTGTTACCTTCCCCACTGCATCACTGCGTGCTTTGGCGTCCTGAATATCGACTTCCTTAGTTGCTGGACTACAAATCCGGTTCCCATTCCCCTGCCAAATTAGTTTAAACACTCCCGAAGACTACTAGAAAACCTCCCCCCCAGGATATTGGTGCCCCTCCGGTTCAGATGCAACCCGTCCTGCTTGTACAGGTCCCACCTTCCCCAGAATGCGCTATAATTTTCCAAATACCTGAAGCCCTCCTACACCATTCCTGCAGCCACGTGTTCAACTGCACTCTCTCCCTATTCCTAGCCTCGCTATCACGTGGCACAGGCAACAAACTAGAGATGACAACTCTGTCTGTCCTGGCCTTTAACTTCCAGCCTAACTCCCTAAACTTGTTTATTACCTCCACACCCCTTGTCCTACCTACGTCGTTGGTACCAATGTGCACCACGACTTCTGGCTGCTCCCCCTACCCCTTCAGGATCCTGAAGACACGATCCGAGACATCCCTGGCCCTGGCACCCGGGAGGCAACATACATAGAACATAGAACGATACAGCGCAGTACAGGCCCTTCGGCCCTCAATGTTGCACCGACATGGAAAAAAAAAACTAAAGGCCATCTAACCTACACTATGCCCTTATCACCCATATGCTTATCCAATAAACTTTTAAATGCCCTCAATGTTGGCGAGTTCACTACTGTTGCAGGTAGGGCATTCCACGGCCTCACCACTCTTTGCGTAAAAAACCCACCTCTGACCTCTGTCCTATATCTATTACCCCTCAATTTAAGGCTATGTCCCCTCGTGATAGCCACCTCCATCCGCGGGAGAAGGCTCTCGCTGTCCACCCTATCTAACCCTCTGATCATTTTGTATGCCTCTATTAACGAAAACAACCTCAAGTCCATCAGCCTTTCCTCATAAGATTTTCCCTCCATACCAGGCAACATCCTGGTAAATCTCCTCTGCACCCGTTCCAAAGCTTCCACATCCTTCCTATAATGAGGCGACCAGAACTGTACGCAATACTCCAAATGCGGCCGTACTAGAGTTTTGTACAACTGCAACATGACCTCATGGCTCCGGAACTCAATCCCTCTACCAATAAAGGCCATCACACCATAGGCCTTCTTCACAACCCTATCAACCTGGGTGGCAACTTTCAGGGATCTATGTACATGGACACCGAGACCCTCTGCTCATCCACACTACCAAGAATTTTACCATAGCCAAATATTCCGCATTCCTGTTATTCTTTCCAAAGTGAATCACCTCACACTTCTCCACATTAAACTCCATTTGCCACCTCTCAGCCCAGCTCTGCAGCTTATCTATGTCCCTCTGTAACCTGCAACATCCTTCCGCACTGTCTACAACTCCACCGACTTTAGTGTCGTCTGCAAATTTACTTACCCATCCTTCTGCTCCCTCTAGGTCATTTATAAAAATGACAAACAGCAAAAGCCCCAGAACAGATCCTTGTGGTACGCCACTCGTAACTGAACTCCATTCTGAACATTTCCCATCAACCACCACTCTCTGTCTTCTTTCAACTAGCCAATTTCTGATCCACATCTCTAAATCACCCTCAATCCCCAGCCTCCGTATTTTCTGCAATAGCCGACCGTGGGGAACCTTATCAAACGCTTTACTGAAATCCATATACACCACATCAACTGCTTTACCCTCGTCCACCTGTTCAGTCACCTTCTCAAAGAATTCGATAAGGTTTGTGAGGCATGACCTACCCTTCACAAAACCATGCTAACTATCCCTAATCATATTATTCCTATCTAGATGATTATAAATCGTAAATTATAAATTATACCTTTTGGGAGTCTCGCTCGCGACCACTGAATCTCCTATCTATTCCCCTAACCATTGAATCTCCTATTACTATTGCTTTTTTATGCTCCCCCTTCCCTTCTGAGCCCCAGAGCCAGACTCAGTGCCAGAGACCTGGCCACTAGGGCCTTCCCCCTGTAGGTCATGCCCCCAACAGCATCCCCCAACAGCATAACGGTATACTTGTTTTGAAGGGGAACGGGCACGAGGGATCCCTGCACTGTCTGCCTGTTAGTTTTATTTCCCCTGACTGTAACCCAGCTACTCTTGTCCAGTACCTTGGATGTGGCTACCTCCCTGTAACTCTTCTCGATAATCCCCCCCCCCCCCCCCCGCCTCCCCGATGATTCAAAGTTCATCCAGCTCCAGCTCCATTTCCCTAACACGGTCTCTGAGGAGCTGGAGTTGCGTGCATTTCCCGCAGGTATAGTCAGCGGGGACACCAGTGGTATCCCTCACCACGCACATCCTACAGGAGGAGCATGCAACTGCCCTAGCCTCCATCCCCTCTTACTTTACAGAATTAGCTGCCCCGTAGACCAACTGGACCTACGCACTCCGACTCTGCTTCCAGTCAGCTGTACTCTAAACTCCTGTCTCCCTTCACGCTCTTTGATAAATATAGGAAATGAAATGTAAGGAGCACCTTACTCCCTCCTCACCTAACTCCCTCAGTCACCAAACTCTCACTGTAGCACTCAAATGCAACAAGCTCAGCACTCCCTCAGTCACCAAACTCTCACTGTAGCACTCAAATGCAACAAGCTCAGCACTCCCTCAGTCACCAAACTCTCACTGTAGCACTCAAATGAAACAAGCTCAGCACTCCAGTGCAAACTAAGTCTGCACTATAATTCGCTCAGATTTATACTGTGACTCTTGCCTCTGAAAACTGGCCTAATCCAATTAACTATTTAACAAGCTCCAGCTGCAAGTCCCTACAAATAGAACCTTGTTTAAAGCTGATTCAAAATTCACCTTCTTATAGACCAAACAGCAACTTTTAAGTTAATTAACTAAATAAAAGAAATACTAGACTTTAAATAAAATGAACCCTTATACTCCCTCAGTCACCAAACTCTCACTGTAGCACTCAAATGCAACAAGCTCAGCACTCCAGTGGAAACTTCCATTCAAAGCTGTCGAAGTCTTTTTATGCGTCCCGGGAGATGATCACTTCCGGTGTTCTCTCCCTGGATGGGGTCATTATTATATTTAGCTACCGCCTGATATTCGATGTTAGCTGCCTCCCCTTGACAAAGCCCATCTGGAACTCTGCGACCACCTCCGTTCCACAGTTCTCCAGTCTCTTGGCCTGGACTTTCGCGGGTATCTTCGCGTCCATATTGAGCAGCAAAATGGGTCTTTGTCTTTTTTTGGTATCAGCGATATTGTGGCCTGTGTTGGCGTTGGAGGCAGGGTGCTCCTTGCTAGCGCATCTGCGAACATGTCCCGTAGGTGTGTTAATTTTTAATGCAAGCCCATCGGGGACTTGTTGGGACCCAGCACCTTTCCCGCCTGCATGGAGCTGATGTTCTCCATGATCTATCCCAGTTCTATTGTGCTTCCAGTTCCACCAAGCCTGTCATCCCCTCTGACTGACATGTCCAGTTCATTGAGGAACCATTTCATCCCCGCGTCCCCGTTGGGGTTTCGGAAGTGTAGACCCCGGTAGAAGGTCTCAAATGCTCGGTTGTCCACTTTTTGCTCGGTTACAGTGTGCTTCTGCTATTCTTCACCTGGGCTATCACACTTGTGGCAACCTGCTTTCGCAGCTGGTGAGCCAGTAGGTGGCCAGCCTTTTCTCCGTGTTCATAGAAGGTCCCCCATGTCTGGTGGAATTGGTGCACTATTTCCTGGTGGATGGCAGGTTAAAGTCCATGTGGTGTACTTTGTGGTTCTGATCCAAGGATGGTTGGCATAGTGTTCACAAAGAACACAACTAGCTTTTACATTAAACAAAGCTGAAGATTTATTTACACCTCTTAATTGGTTTGAACACTTACTCTTATACAATAAACAGTTGATAATAAACATACAATCTACACTCATCTATTACTAATCTCTACACTAGGATAATAACTATGATCTGCTCTCACTCACACTATCTTTCCGACAGTCTGTCTTGTCGCCTTCTTCTCAACACGCTCCCAGAAGGCTTAGCATTGATGCTTTATATAGTTCTGTGTCTAGTTCCCTCTAGTGGTTGCTTTGGACATAACATTAACTCTTATAGTTCTGTACATTTATCATAATGTCACCACGCCTTTTCTTTGGAAAACAAAGTTATAAACTCTAACATTTTTTCTTTGAATGTTACATTAGTGAGCATGTTTTACATTCAGTTGCAAAAATAAATGTCATATCATAGTTGTGATGTCAGAAGAATAGTTATTAATGTGTCATTATAAATTCCGTCTGTTCGGTGGTTTCCTCGTTCTTGTTGATCTTCTCAGTGTTCTTCTCAAAGCATTCATGTTGTCTTCCAAATTGTCTTGATTCGTTATTGATAATGAAGGATTTGGAAAGTAAATGTTTTGGAAAATGGCATCCTGAGCCATTCTGAGTTTGAAGTGGAATATAATTCTTTATCTTCAGTAATTTTTTTAAATTTTAAATTTATTTTTTAATAAATTTAGAGTACCCAATTAATTTTTTCCAATTAAGGAGCAATTTAGCGTAGCCAATCCACCTACACTGCACATTTTTGGGTTGTGGGGATGAAACCATCGCAAACATGGGGAGAATGTGCAAATTTCACACGGACAGTGACCCAGAGCTGGGATCGAACCTGGGACCTTGGTGCTGTGAGGTGGAAGTGCTGAGCACCGCGCCACCGTGCTGCCCTCTTTATCTTCAGTAATGCTCGTTTATTTTTTCTAAACAGTGTGCCTTTTTAAGTTTGTACCAAATCTGATCTTGGTGCTACTTGTCGTAATCCCCTAGCAATATGTGACCATCCACCATCAGGATTTTGTATTGTGACATTGTCTGCTTCTTGTAATGGCGTTAAAGGTTTTGTGTGCTTGTTATAGTAGTCTTTTTGTTTTCTTTTTTGTAACCTCAGTCGGTTATGTAGTTCTTGTTCATCCATATTCTGAATTGTGATTTCTGGTAACGTGATATGAATTTTTCTTCCCATCAACATCTGGGCAGGCGATAAACCTGATGACAATGGAGTGGCTCTGTATGTCAACGGTGCTAATGATAAATCTTTGTTGTCATTTAGTGTTTTGCTGAATAGATTATTAGCTATTCCTACTGTCATGTGACAGTACCTTTAAGAAATGGGTGTTTATAAATGGGTGTGTATATATGGGTCTGTAGTGAGAGTACCTTGAATAAATGAGTGTTTATTACTGCAGTGATGTCAGAGAGTGGGTGGAGCTGGGCTGTCTGTCAGCTTTCTACTTTTGTTTTAGGCTGTTTGTTGCAGGGTGTGTTTTAGTTTTGTTTTGAGTGTTGCTGAAGCCAGACCAAGCAGGTGTACTGCTGTTCTCTTTGCCACCAAAAGACTATCTTTTGATAATTTGGTGAGTTCAGAATTATAAATGTTTTCAGTAGTGACTTTAACTTGTTAAAGGTTTTGTTTTTAAGTCGTATGGATGTTAAAAGGAAAGCTTAAAGGATTACTTAGTGTTGTAGTCTTTGGGGGTTGGATTTGAATTAATGGTTACTAAGATCTTCACTGTATGTTTTAAAAAGGTTAACTTGAGTTCATAGAATAAACATTGTTTTGCTTTAAAAAATACTTTTCCATTTCAGCTGTACCATGCCTGTAGATTGGGCCGTGTGCTCCCCATACCACAATCTATTAAAAGTTGTGGGTCAGGTGAACTCCATGATACACTTTGGGGTTCTCTAAACCCTGGCCCATAACACTACGATTTTCTCAGCTTTGCCATTGGATTGTGGGGACAATGGGCTTGATGTTATGTGGTTAAAATGATAAATTTTGCAAATTGTGTCCACTCCCAGCTGGTGAAGCAAGGATCATTGTCAGAGAATGTGTAATGTGTAATGAAACCCACGTGTGTGTGTGGGTGTCCTCCGGGTGCTCCGGTTTCCTCCCACAGTCCAAAGATGTGCGGGTTAGGTGGATTGGCCATGCAAAATTGCCCGTAGTGTCCTAAAAAGTAAGGTTAAGGGGGGGTTGTTGGGTTACGGGTTGGTGGATACGTGGGTTTGAGGAGGGTGATCATTGCTCGGCACAACATCGGGGGCCGAAGGGCCTGTTCTGTGCTGTACTGTTCTATGTTCTATGTTCTAATTCCATGTCGTGGAAACACAGATTTTGCTGCTCGGATTACAGATTGAGTTGTTGAATCAGTAAGCGTAATCACCTCAGGATAGTTGGAATAGGAGTAATTAATGACTAAATAGACACGACCTTTAAAGTAGAATAGATCCATTCCAACTTTCAGCCATGGATAGGTGATTACTTCATTTTCTTCAAAGCTTTCTTTGCATTGAGCAGATTGATGCATCTGACAAATGCTGCATTCCTGCACATGATTGTCCACATACTTGTTGATTCCAAGCCGGTACACAGATTGTCTTGCTTGTCTACGAAATTTTTCAATTCTTTGGTGGCTCTCGTGTATCTGTTCCAAGATATGTTTTCATAGGCAGGAGGAAATAACTATTCTGTCTCCTTTGAGTTGGAATCTGTTAATGACAGTGTGGTCATCTTTGATACTGTGAAAACTGGAGAAACATCCATTGAGGCATCCTTCTTTCAGGTATTTGATTACCTTTTGGAGTGTCAAGTCCTTTTCTGTTTCCTCTCTTGTGATACGGAGCTTGTTGTCAGACACTGGTAGCATTTCTGCAACAAATGAACCTTGTGCTTCCACAATGTGTACTATATTTGAAATCGTGGTATCAGTATTATTTGTAGCTCTTGGTAAGGTATCAGCAACAACTAATTCTTGTCCTGGCTCTTTAAGCGTGACTTTTGAATTATTGGTTGTGTGTATCCTTTTAACCAAGTTTAATTTATCGCAAGCATCCACGCCAAGCAGCGATGATTTGTCATTTTCTATTATTTCAAAGTCAATTGGCATACTGATGTCACCATTCCGAACAATGAGACAGCAGCTGTCGTGACTGTGGTATTTCCATTATAGTCAGTCAATCGACAGGTTGGTTTCTTTATTTGTGGTTTGCTGTCTGCTTGTCTTAAATCCTTTTCCGCTATTAAATTTGAGTACGTTCCTGTATCTATCTTAAATGGAATTTCAGACCCATTTAAATCAAGTAGTCGAATAATTTTGGAAAGCTGATGTACTGGTTTGTTATCACAAGCCAGTGCATTAAACCTAGTAATTGCATCGGCCGGGCAGCAAGGAGGCGCAGTGGATTTTGAGGAGTTGCTCACACCAGGAATCGGAGTGCACCCCAAACATGATCTGATCTCTGATCATGGAATCTGCGGTTGCACCATAATTGCAGGACTGCGCTAATATACAGAGATGGGTTCGAAAGGATTGGAAAGGTTCATCCTTACCCTGAAGGCATTGCTGGAAGATATAGCGCTCAAAACTCTTGTTTGTTTCGACTTCACAGTGACTGTCAAACTTCTCCAAAATGGTCTTGAATGTGGTCTTGTCCTGGCCGTCGGTAAAATTAAGCGAGTTGAAAATCTGGATGGCTTGGTCCCCCGCAGTTAATAGGAGCAGTGCGATTTTTCTGGCATCGGACGCATCCTCTAGGCCTCAATGCCTTTGCTTGAAGACTCGCCAGTTGGCGCTGAGATTGCAGGAGATCCGTAGCTGTGGAGGGGCCTGGATCTTCTCCATGCCGCTGGAAAGCACTTGGTGGTCGTCACGGAATCACTCGAGGTAAACCACTTAGAGATAGTAGACTACTGGTACCATGTCGTGTTATTCACCCTGGGGTAACACGGACTGCAACTGGATGCAGTTGTACTTGAAAGTAGACTCCAAACTTTGATGTTAGTTCAATATGTTTTATTGAACATGTTAAGCAGTGCACACAGTTCGCTGTGGGTTTGACACTCTAGTAATCTAAGCGTGCTTACTATAATTAACTAGACCAGACTAGCTCTGAGCTAGGTGCTAACTGATATATACACCCTGACTGTCACTACAGTTGTCACCAGTGGAAAGAGACAGAGTGTTGATGCCTCATGTGTTTTATAGTGGGAGACCACCTTCTAGTGTTCTGCCTGGTGATTGGCTGTATTCTGTCCTGTGTATTGATTGGCTGTACTGGG
The DNA here is from genome assembly GCF_902713615.1 of Scyliorhinus canicula. Lineage (NCBI taxonomy): Eukaryota > Metazoa > Chordata > Chondrichthyes > Carcharhiniformes > Scyliorhinidae > Scyliorhinus > Scyliorhinus canicula. The sequence continues at coordinate 77,571,628 of NC_052160.1, read as the reverse complement.
TGTCTGTCACTGCCTGTCTGTATCTCATTATGTGCATGAGTGCATATCACAACACCGTTCATTAGAACTTCTCATGCACAAATTGGTTGCCATGTTTCCTGCATTGTAACTGTGATGACTCGTGAAACAAAACTTTATTCGCAGTAAATCACTTTGGGAGGTCCGAATAAATACAAATGCAAATGTTTCTTCCTTCTGGTCCCGCCTCTGTATCTAAGGAGGATATGGAAGATTGTGTTAAGCACTTCTCCAATTTTAATCATTAACTTCCCTGAGCAGCTTCGAGTGTATCCCACCCGCACTGGATGACTTATCGACTTTAAGTAATCGTCACCTTTCTATTACGTTGTCATTATTTATTTTCATCTCATCCACTATTCTGGTGACTCCTCATTTATTATAGCTGTGTCTAAGTCTACTTCCTTGGTGAACACCGATGCAAAGTCCTCATTCAGTATCTCAGCTATGCCTTCTGTCTCCAGCAATAGATCTCCGTTTTGATCTCTAATTGGCTGCACAGTTCCTTTTTTAAAAAATGTTGTTAGTGAATGTGGGAGCTCAGGGACACGTCCACTGTCCCTGGCTCCTTCACGTGCAAGAAGTGTGTTCAGTTGCAGCTCTTGTTAGACCGCTTGACAGCTCTGGAGCTGCGGATGGACTCACTTTGGAGCATCCGCGATGCTGAGGAGGTCGTGGATAGCACGTTTAGCGAGTTGGTCACACCGCAGGTGAAGGTTTCTGAGGGAGATAGAAAATGGGTGACCAAAAGAAAGAGCAAGAGTAGGAAGGCAGTGCAGGTGTCCCCTGAGGTCATCTCCCTGCAAAACAGATATACCGCTTTGTATACTGTTGAGGGAGATGGCTCACCAGGGGAAGGCAGCAGCAGCCAGGTTCATGGCACCGTGGCTGGCTCTGCTGCACAGCAGGGCAGGAAGAAAAATGGCAGGGCGATAGTGATAGGGGACTCGATCGTAAGGGGAATAGACAGGCGGTTCTGTGGACGCAATCGAGAGTCCAGGATGGTATGTTGCCTCCCTGGTGCAAGGGTCAAGGATGTCTCGGAGCGGCTGAAGGACATTCTGGGGGGGGAGGGTGAACAGCCAGCTGTCGTGGTGCACATAGGCACCAACGATATAGGTAAAAAACGGGATGAGGTCCTACAAGCGGAATTCAGGGAGTTAGGAGTTAAACTAAAAAGTAGGACCTCAAAGGTAGTAATCTCAGGATTGCTACCAGTGCCATGAGCTAGTCAGAGTAGGAATGTCAGGATAGATAGGATGAATGAGTGGCTCGAGAGATGGTGCAAGAGGGAGGGATTCAAATTCCTGGGGCATTGGGACCGGTTCTGGGGGAGATGGGACCAGTACAAACCGGACGGTCTGCACCTGGGCAGGACTGGAACCGATGTCCTGGGGGGGTGTTTTCTAGAGCTGTTGGGGAGGGTTTAAACTAATGTGGCAGGGGGATGGGAACCAATGCAGGAAGTTGGAAGGTAGTAAAACAGGGACAGAAGCAAAAGGAAGTAAGGGGAAAAGTGCAAGGCAGAGAAGACATAGTCAAAAATCTAAAAGGGCGACAGTACAAAGTACAGTGACTGAGGGGAGCTCAGTGAATAGGCCCAGTAATAACAAAAGGAATAAAACTGGAGATATTAAGATTCAAAACAGAGGTAAAAAAACCAACATAAGTGAATGCTCCTGAATGCTCGTAGTATTCGGAATAAAGTAAATGAGCTGATGGCACAAATCATCGTAAATGAATATGATTTAGTGGCCATTACTGAAACATGGTTAAAGGATGGTCACGACTGGGAGTTAAATATCCGAGGGTATCAAACTATTCGGAAGGACAGAGTGGATGGTAAGGGAGGTGGTGTTGCTCTGTTATTTAAGGATGACATCCGGGCAATAGTAAGGGATGACATCGGTGCTATGGAGGATAAGGTTGAATCCGTTTGGGTGGAAATCAGGAATAGTAAGGCGAAAAAGTCACTGATAGGAGTAGTCTATCGGCCACCAAATAGTAACGATATGGTGGGGCAGGCAATAAACAAAGAAATAACTGATGCATGTAGAAATGGTACAGCAGTTATCATGGGGGATTTTAATCTACATGTCGATTGGTTTAACCAGGTCGGTCAAGGCAACCGTGAGGAGGAGTTCATAGAATGTATCCGCGATAGTTTCCTAGAACAGTATGTAATGGAACCTACGAGGGAACAAGCGGTCCTAGATCTTGTCCTGTGTAATGAGACAGGATTGATTCATGATCTCATAGTTAGGGATCCTCTCGGAAGGAGCGATCACAATATGGTGGAATTTAAAATACAGATGGAGGGTGAGAAAGTAAAATCAAATACTAGTGTTTTGTGTTTAAACAAAGGAGATTACAAGGGGATGAGAGAAGAACTAGCTAAGGTAGACTGGGAGCTAAGACTTTATGGTGGAACAGTTGAGGAACAGTGGAGAACCTTCCAAGCGATTTTTCACAGTGATCAGCAAAGGTTTATACCAACAAAAAGGAAGGACGGAAGAAAGAGGGAAAATCGACCGTGGATATCTAAGGAAATAAGGGAGAGTATCAAATTGAAGGAAAAAGCATATAAAGTGGCAAAGATTGCTGGGAGATTAGAGGACTGGGAAATCTTTAGGGGGCAACAGAAAGCTACTAAAAAAGCTATAAAGAAGAGTAAGATAGAGTATGAGAGTAAACTTGCTCAGAATATAAAAACAGACAGTAAAAGTTTTTACAAATATATAAGACAAAAAAGAGTGGCTAAGGTAAATATTGGTCCTTTAGAGGATGAGAAGGGAGTTTTAATAATGGGAAATGAGGAAATGGCTGAGGAACTGAACAGGTTTTTTGGGACGGTCTTCACAGTGGAAGACACAAATAACATGCCAGCGACTTATAGAAATGAGGCTATGACAGGTGAGGACCTTGAGAGGATTGTTATCACTAAGGAGGGAGTGATGGGCAAGCTAATGGGGCTAAAGGTAGACAAGTCTCCTGGCCCTGATGGAATGCATCCCAGAGTGCTAAAAGAGATGGCTAGGGAAATTGCAGATGCACTAGTGATAATTTACCGAAATTCACTAGACTCTGGTGTGGTCCCGGTGGATTGGAAATTAGCAAACGTGACGCCACTGTTTAAAAAAGGAGGTAGGCAGAAAGCAGGAAATTATAGGCCAGTGAGCTTAACTTCGGTAGTAGGGAAGATGCTGGAATCTATCATCAAGGAAGAAATTGCGAGGCATCTGGATAGAAATTGTCCCATTGGGCAGACGCAGCATGGGTTCGTAAAGGGCAGATCATGCCTAACTAATTTAGTGGAATTTTTTGAGGACATTACCAGTGCAGTAGATAACGGGGAGCCGATGGATGTGGTATATCTGGATTTCCAGAAAGCCTTTGACAAGGTGCCACACAAAAGGTTGCTGCATAAGATAAAGATGCATGGCATTAAGGGTAAAGTAGTAGCATGGATAGAGGATTGGTTAATTAATAGAAAGCAAAGAGTTGGGATTAATGGGTGTTTCTCTGGTTGGCAATCAGTAGGTAGTGGTGTCCCTCAGGGATCCGTGTTGGGCCCACAATTGTTCACAATTTACATAGATGATTTGGAGTTGGGGACCAAGGGCAATGTGTCCAAGTTTGCAGATGACACCAAGATGAGTGGTAAAGCGAAAAGTGCAGAGGATACTGGAAGTCTGCAGAGGGATTTGGATAGGTTAAGTGAATGGGCTAGGGTCTGGCAGATGGAATACAATGTTGACAAATGTGAGGTTATTCATTTTGGTAGGAATAACAGCAAACGGGATTATTATTTAAACGATAAAATATTAAAGCATGCCGCTGTTCAGAGAGACTTGGGTGTGCTAGTGCATGAGTCACAGAAGGTTGGTTTACAAGTGCAACAGGTGATTAAGAAGGCAAATGGAATTTGTTCTTCATTGCTAGAGGGATGGAGTTTAAGACTAGGGAGGTTATGTTGCAATTGTATAAGGTGTTAGTGCGGCCACACCTGGAGTATTGTGTTCAGTTTTGGTCTCCTTACTTGAGAAAGGACGTACTGGCGCTGGAGGGTGTGCAGAGGAGATTCACTAGGTTAATCCCAGAACTGAAGGGGTTGGATTATGAGGAGAGGTTGAGTAGACTGGGACTGTACTCATTGGAATTTAGAAGGATGAGGGGGGATCTTATAGAAACATTTAAAATTATGAAGGGAATAGATAGGATAGATGCGGGCAGGTTGTTTCCACTGGCGGGTGACAGCAGAACTAGGGGACATGGTCTCAAAATAAGGGGAAGTAGATTTCGGACTGAGTTTAGGAGGAACTTCTTCACCCAAAGGGTTGTGAATCTATGGAATTCCTTGCCCAGTGAAGCAGTTGAGGCTCCTTCATTACATGTTTTTAAGGTAAAGATAGATAGTTTTTTGAAGAATAAAGGGATTAAGGGTTATGGTGTTTGGGCTGGAAAGTGGAGCTGAGTCCACAAAAGATCAGCCATGATCTAATTGAATGGCGGAGCAGGCTCGAGGGGCCAGATGGCCTACTCCTGCTCCTAGTTCTTATGTTCTTTTCCTATTCATCACCAATTTGTTATCATACTGTCTCTTTAAGCCTCTATTGCCTTTTTCTCTCCTCCTCAGTACTTTTAGATTCAATCATTTTCTCGCTTTTATTTATTACTAAAGCTGACATCTACCATACCTTTTCTACCTTACCTGATTCCCCAGCTCTTTCTACATTCAGGTTTGCTGGATTTGGTTGCTCTCCTTTTTCCCCACTTGTGGGTATGGACTTAGAGAGAACTCAATCACCCCCTCTTTAAAGGCTGTCCATTTTTCCATTGCATCTCTGTCTCCTACACAGACCAAATCTTTCCTCAATTAACTGGATTTTAGTCCTCATCCAGGTACGTATTTTTATTCTCACTTGCTCTTTATCATTCTCCATAACAAATCCAAACTTTGTAATATTGTGTTCACCAGTATGGAGTTACTTCCTGATTGTAACATTCTCCACTGCACTCCCCAGGGCGAAATCCCGCAATGTCTCTTTCTTTGCTTGGCACGGTAGCACTGTGATTAGCACTGTTACTTCACAGGGCCAGGGTACCAGGTTCGATTCCCGGCTTGGGTGACTCTCTGTGCAGACTCTGCACGTTCTCCCTGTATCTGTGTGGGTTTCCTCCGGGTGCTCCAGTTTCCTCCCACAAGATCTGAAAGACGTGCTGTTAGGTAATTTTGACATTCTGAATTCTCCCTCAGTGTACCCGAACAGGCGCCAAAGTGTGGTGACTAGGGGATTTTCACAGTAACTTCATTGCAGTGTTAATGTAAGCCTACTTGTGACAATAAAGATAATTTTTTAAAAAAAGAAACACACTGAGCAAGACAATTCTCCTGACACATATCTCTGCCCGAATACAATCACTGTACTATTCTATTTTTAAAATAAATTTAGTGTCCCCAATTAATTTTTTCGATTTAAGGGGCAATTTAGGATGGCCAATCCACCTACCCTGCACATCTTTGGGTTGTGGGGGTGAAACCCACGCAAACATGGGGAGAATGTGCAAACTCCACACGGACTGACCCAGATCCGGGATCGAACCTGGGACGTCAGCGCCGTGATGCAGCAGTGCTCATCACTGCGCCACCGTGCTGCCTTTTACTGTCCTATTCAATCATGGGGTAATCACAGTCCCCCATTACCACAACTGAGAGAGATATTGGGGAATTGTGCAGGTTGGGGAATTTGACCACGCTAAATTTCCCCCGAGTGTCCAAACGTTAGATGGGATTACAGGAATTGGGCGGGGAGTGGGTCTAGGTGGGTGCTTTTTCACAGGATCGGTTCAGATTCGATGGGCCGAATGGCCTCCTCCTGCACTGTTGGGATTCTATAGACCTTGGAACATAGAATCTGCACTGACCCTCTGAAAGATCTCTGAAAGTAACTCGGCCTACCTCCCTGTCCTATCCATGTAACCCCATCTAACTTGCACATCCCTGGACACTAAGGGACAATTTGTTGGCATGGCCAATTCACCTAACCTGCACATGTTTGGAATGTGGGTGGAAACGGAAACACCCAGAGGAAACCTACGTGGACACGGGCAGAACATGCAAACTCCACAAAGACAGTCACCCAAGGTTGGAATCGAACCCAGGTCCCTGGCGCTGTGCAACAGCAGTGCTAGCCACTGTGCCACTGTGCCGCTGACCTTGATGAATTATTACTAGAACATCTTGCTAACAAATTCTTGGTTGAGGAAGTATTGAAAAATTGAGTTAAGAATTTATTCCTGGGAGGGAGGCTAAGTTTAATATGTCAACTGGTGTTGTTGCTGGTGTTCTGCTGCCTTTTAAAAAACATGATGTGGAGATGCTGGCGTTGGACTGGGGTCAGCACAGTTACGACACCAGGTTAAAGTACAACAGGTGTGTTTCAAATCACTAGCTTTCGGAGCGCAGCTCCTTCCTCAGGTGAGTCTTCTTTTTTAAAATACTTTTGTATGGGAATTGCTGTCTTGGCCAGCATTTGATGCCCATCCCCAATTACATTTGCAACGGTGGTGGTTGTCTTGAAGCACTCAGTACATGTAAACTGTAGATGCTGTTAGAAAGAGAGACCTGGGATTCAGTTGAAGTGACAGTGAAGGAATAGCAATTTAATTCCAAGCCAGAATGGTGTGTGGCTTGGAAAACTGGTGGTGTGCCCAATTTTGCGTAGGACTCTTGAATTGATTTCAAATTAATAATGGCAGACATTGAAGCCACAGTAAAATTTCTGCATTGTGACTGTTCTTTCTGTTGCTAATTTTTGAATTTCTTCAACTCAGGGGAAGCTTTACAGCTGCACAGATCCTTCCAAAATCACAGAAGAAGACTGCAAGTGAGTAGAACCTGAGTTGACTCTGCTGTTTCAACCAATGCTGGAGACTGGGGTCCTCAACATGACACTGAGGCTATCTGGGACCTGAGAGCCAAGGCTTCAGCTGTTCAAGGGTTAAGCTGAGCTCAAGGTTCTGGGAATAAACATTTGGTCTCTTTTTGTTCTTTATCAGTCCATTGTGCCTGTTCTGGTAAATTTATCAAATAAGTGAAAATCTCCTGTTCTTAACTCAGACCAATGTAAATTTCCCTTGTTAACAGCAGCATGGTGGCACAGTGGTTAGTACACAGTAGTTAGTGGTTAGCACACTGGGCTAAATCGCTGGCTTTTAAAGGAGACCAAGGCAGGCCAGCAGCATGGTTCAATTCCCGTACCAGCCTCCCCGAATGTGGCGACTTGGGGCTTTTCACAGTAACTTCATTGAAGCCTACTTGTGACAATAAGCGATTTTCATTTTCATTATTCCTGCCTCACAGCGCCAGGGATACAGGTTCAATCTTGGCCTTGGGTGACTGTGCGGAGTTTGCACTTTCTCCTTGTGTCTGCGTGGGTTTCCTCCAGGTGCTCTGGTTTCCTCCCATAATCTAAACAGGCGTAGGTTTGGTGGACTGGTCATGATTAATGTGTGGGGTTACGGAGATGGGGCAGGGGAACATGCTTAGGTAGAGTGCTCTTTCAGAGGGTCGGTGTAGACTCGATAGGCCAAATGGCCTCCTTCTGCACTCTAGGAATTCTATAGATTTTAAGTATGTATCCAATTTCCTTTTGTGAGTTATAGTTGAAGCTGCTTTAATTTGCTCTGTTATTCATCATGACCATGGCTGATCATCACCCTGATCCCGCCCTCCCCCTATATCCCTTGATCCCTTTAGCCTCAATAACTACATAGAATCACACAATTCCTACAGCCATTGAGACTCCGCTGACCCTTTGCAAGAGCAACCCACTAGGCCCAACCACTGGCTCATCCCTGTAACCTCTAACCTGCACATCCCTGGTCACCGAGGGACAATTTTTGCATGGCCACACCACCTAATCTCCACATCTTTGGACTATGTGAGGAAACCGGAGCACCCGGAGGGGGGGCACCGGAGCATAGGTCAGAAGGTGAAAGCATTGAGGGAGAACAAGGGAATGGGGCCAGTATGGCTCTGAGGCAGAGCAGACAGGGAGATGTTGCTGAACACAGCGGGTCTGGTGGCCTGAAGTGCATATATTTTAATGCAAGAAGTATTATGGGTAAGGCAGATGAATTTAGAGCTTGGATTAGTACTTGGAACTAATATGTTGTTGCCATTACAGAGAGCTGGTTGAGGGAAGGACAGGATTGGCAGCTAAACGTTCCAGGATTTAGATGTTTCAGGCGGGATAGAGGGGGATGTAAAAGGGGTGGCGGAGTTGCGCTACTGGTTAAGGAGAATATCACAGCTGTACTACGGGAGGACACCTCAGAGGCCAGTGAGGCTATATGGGTCGAGATCAGGAATAACATTGCAGTCACAATGTTGGGGGTTTACTACAGGCCTCCCAACAGTCAGCGGGAGATAGAGGAGCAGATAGGTAGACAGATTTTGGAAAGATTTTGGGAGACTTCAACTTCCCCAATATTGACTGGGACTCACTTAGTGCTCGGGGCTTAGACGGGGCACAGTTTGTAAGGAGCATCCGGTAGGGCTTCTTAAAACAATATGTAGACAGTCCAACTAGGGAAGGGGCTGTACTGGACCTTGTATTGGGGAATGAGCCTGGCCAGGTGGTAGAAGTTTCAGTAGGGGAGCATTTCGGGAACAGTGACCAAAATTCAGTAAGTTTTAAAGTGCTGGTGGACAAGGATAAGAGTGGTCCTAGGGTGAATGCGCTAAAGTGGGGGAAGGTTAATTATAACAATATTAGCGGGAACTGAAGAACCTAGATTGGGGACGGATGTTTGAAGGTAAATCAACATCTGACATGTGGGAGGCTTTCAAGTGTCAGTTGAAAGGAATTCAGGACCAGCATGTTCCTGTGAGGAAGAAGGATAAATACGGCAAATTTCAGGAACCTTGGATAACGAGAGATATTGTAGGCCTCGTCAAAAAGAAAAAGGAGGCATTTGTCAGGGGTAGAAGGCTGAGAACAGATGAAGCCTGTGTGGCATATAAGGAAAGTAGGAAGGAACTTAAGCAAGGAGTCAGGAGGGCTAGAAGGGGTCACGAAAAGTCATTGGCAAATAGGGTTAAGGAAAATCCCAAGGCTTTTTACACATACAGGTAGCCAGGGAAAGGGTTGGCCCACTGAAGGATAGGCAAGAGAATCTACGTGTGGAGCCAGAGGAAATGGGCAAGGTACTAAATGAATACTTTGCATCAGTATTGACCAAAGAGAAGGAATTGGTGGATGTTGAGTCTGGAGAAGGGTGTGTAGATAGGCTGGATCACATTGAGCTCCAAAAAGACGAGGTGTTGGGCGTTTTGAAAAATATTAAGGTAGATAAGTCTCCAGGGCCTGATGGCATCTACCCCAGAATACTGATGGAGGCTAGAGAGGAAATTGCTGAGGCCTTGACAAAAATCTTTGTATCCTCACTGTCTTTAGGTAATGTTCCAGAGGGCTGGAGAATAGCCAATGTTGTTCCTTTGTTTGAGAAGGGTAGCAAGGATAATCCACGGAACTACAGGCCGGTGAGCCATATGTCAGTGGTAGAGAACTTACTGGAGAGATTTCTTCGAGACAGGATCTACTCCCATTTAGAAGCAAATGGACGTATTAGTGAGAGGCAGCATGATTTTGTGAAGGGGAGGTCGTGTCTCACTAACTTAACAGTGTTTTTCGAAGAGGACACAAAGATGATTGATGCAGGTAGGGCAGTGGATGTTGTCTATATGTACTTCAGTAAGGCCTTTGACAAGGTCCCTCATGGTAGACTGGTACAAAATGTGAAGTCACACGGGATCAGGGGTGAGCTGGCAAGGTGGATACAGAACTGGCTAGGTCATAGAAGACAGAGAGTAGCAATGGAAGGGTGCTTTTCTAATTGGAGGGCTGTGACTAGTGGTGTTCCGCAGGGATCAGTGCTGGGACCTTTGCTGTTCGTAGTATATATAAATGATTTGGAGGAAAATGTAACTGGTCTGATTAGGAAGTTTGCAGACGACATAAAGGTTGGTGGAATTGCGGATAGCAATGAGGACTGTCAGAGGATACAGCAGGATTTAGATCGTTTGGAGACTTGGGCGGAGAGATGGCAGATGGAGTTTAATCCAGACAAATGTGAGGTAATGCATTTTGGAAGGTCTAATGCAGGTAGGGAATATACAGTGAATGGTAGAACTCGAAAGAGTATTGAAAGTCAGAGATCTAGGTGTACAGGTCCACAGGTCACTGAAAGGGGCAACACGGGTGGAGAAGGTAGTCAAGAAGGCATACGGCATGCTTGCCTTTATTGGCCGGGGCATTGAGTATAAGAATTGGCAAGTCATGTTGCAGCTGTATAGAACCTTAGTTAATCGACACTTGGAGTACAGTGTTCAATTCTGGTCGCCACACTACCAGAAGGATGTGGAGGATTTAGAGAGGGTGCAGAAGAGATTTACCAGGATGTTGCCTGGTGTGGAGGGCATTAGCTATGAGGAGCAGTTTAATAAACTCGGTTTGTTCTCAGTGGAACGACGGAGGTTGAGTGGCGACCTGATAGAGGTCTACAAAATTATGAGGGGCCAAGACAGAGTGGATCGTCAGAGGCTTTTGCCCAGGGTAGAGGGGTCAATTACTAGGGGGCATAGGTTTAAGGTGCAAGGGGCAAAGTTTAGAGTAGATGTGCGAGGCAAGTTTTTTACACAGAGGGTAGTGGGTGCCTGGAACTCGCTGCCGGAGGACGTGGTGGAAGCAGGGACGATAGTGACATTTAAGGGGCATCTTGATAAATACATGAATAGGATGGAAATAGAGGGATACGGACCCAGGAATTGTCAAAGATTGTAGTTTAGGCGGGCAGCATGGTTGGCACGAGCTTAGAGGGCCGAAGGGCCTGTTCCTGTGCTGTACTTTATTTTGTTCTTTGAGACCCATGCAGACATGGGGAGACCGTACATGCTCCTCACAGACAGTCACCCAAGGCCAGAATTGAACCCAGGTCCCTGGCACTGTGAGGTAGTAGTGCTAACCACTCTACCAATGTGCCGGCTTTTGTTTTATCTTGGAGTACAGGGGCCTCCTTCCCACTGGACAGCACTATGCTGCAGGGCACATGCAGCCACTGCAACAAAGGTTTGAAGATTGCCTGGCAGTGGATTATGATGTTACGAGATCCTGGGCGAGTGCGCGGTCAGTTCCAGCCCCATGGACCCTGGAGCCCCAGCATAAGTGCATTAACCAATAATTCATGTATCTGAAGATCTTTAACCCTTGACTGCTCCAATGAGTTACAGACACCAGATTATAAGTAAAACATGAACAAATTGTTCATTAATTCGAAGAAGAAAAGATGAATGAATAAGGAAATAACAGAACAATGGTCTACCAAGCTACCTATTCCCAAAACCCCAACCCACCCTACACCCAAACCCACACAAAACAACAAGAAGATAAGGGTTGGAGAGGATCGAAAAAAAAAACCAGGGTTCAAAGGTAAAAGTTTGAACTTGGTCTTCACTGCTGTTGTTTGTGTCCTCTGGGAAAAGATTTTCAGGTTGGCGCAGTTCTGTAATGTCGCCACCAGATGGAGATAGATACAGGGTGTTCAGGTCAGTGCAATTCCAATTGCCGGCCATCAGATGGTGCTGTACACAGAATGTTCAAATCAGTGCATTTCTGCTCTTCTGCCACCAAATGCATCTTTCGTCTCCCTGTGAAATTACTGGTCATTAACTGTGGAATTAACAGACTTTCACTTGCCTGGTTTCTGTGCAGAACTTTGGCAGTTTTATCATGAATACTCTCACCTTAAGCTTCACACTTGGAGCTCTTCCCAGCCCCTGAGACACGGAGTTAGATTGTTGCTGATCTGTGGAAAGTGGATGGCACTTTCACATTCAAAAGATCGCTTTTCCATTTCTGATGGCTGTCTGTGTCCTTTTAAACAAGAAAGACACCACAGCTTCAGCTAGAATGCCTCTTAAAGTTGACTGGTAAAGAGAAAGAAGCAGATGAGGGTAAAGCGGTTGATGTGGTGTATATGGATTTCAGTAAGGCATTTGATAAGGTTCCCCAAGGTAGGCTATTGCAGAAAATAAGGAAGTATGGGATTGAAGGTGATTTAACGGTTTGGATCAGTAATTGGCTAGCTGAAAGAAGACAGAGGGTGGTGGTTGATGGCAAATGTTCATCCTGGAGTTCAGTTACTAGTGGTGTACCGCAAGGATCTGTTTTGGGGCCACTGCTGTTTGTCATTTTTATAAATGACCTGGAAGAGGGTGTAGAAGGATGGGTTAGTAAATTTGCAGATGACACGAAGGTCGGTGGAGTTGTGGATAGTGCTGAAGGATGTTATAGGTTACAGAGGGACATAGATAAGCTGCAGAGCTTGGCTGAGAGGTGGCAGATGGAGTTTAATGCGGAAAAGTGTGAGGTGGTTCAGTTTGGAAGGAGTAACAGGAATGCAGAGTACTGGGCTAATGGCAAGATTCTTGGTAGTGTAGATGAACAGAGAGATCTCGGCATCCAGGTACATAAATCCCTGAAAGTTGCCACCCAGGTTAATAGGGCTGTTAAGAAGGCATATGGTGTGCTAGCCTTTATCAGTAGGGGGATTGAGTTTCGGAGCCACGAGGTCATGCTGCAGCTGTACATAACTCTGGTGCGGCCGCTCCTGGAGCACTGCGTGCAGTTCTGGTCACCACATTATAGGAAGGATGTGGAAGCTTTGGAAAGGGTTCAGAGGAGATTTACTAGGATGTTGCATGGTATGGAGGGTAGGTCTTACGAGGAAAGGCTCAGGGACTTGAGGTTGTTTTCGTTAGAGAGGAGAAGGCTGAGAGGTGACTTAATAGAGACATATAAGATAGTCAGAGGGTTAGATAGGGTGGACAGTGAGAGTCTTTTTCCTCGGATTGTGATGACCAATACGAGGGGACATAGCTTTAAATTGAGGGGTGGTAGATATAGGACAGATGTCAGAGGCAGTTTCTTTACTCAGAGAGTAGTAGGGGTGTGGAACTCCCCTGCCTGCAACAGTAGTAGACTCGCCAACTTTAAGTGGTCACTGGATAGACATATGGATGAAAATGGAATAGTGTAGGTCAGATAGGCTTCAGATGGTTTAACGGGTCGGCGCAACATTGAGGGCCGAAGGGCCCGTACTGCGCTGTAATGTTCTATGTTCTATGAGAGAGAATCTTCAAGCTTCTTACTAGCTGGATTCCTTCACAGAACTGAAGCAAAAGATGAAACTCTTCAAAGACCCACCTTATTTCTGGAAGCTTTTGACTGGCTCTCCTAGTCACAGGCAACAATAGGAGAAAACCGAGTATCCTACACCGATTGGCTGCTTGGCAAGTCTATCAAATCAACATCACAGGTTCTGCAACAGAACCTAAAGGGGATGTCTTGGCCTGGTACATCAGGAAAAGGGTGTTCCAGTGTCCAAAGACTATAATTTGAACAAAAACAGGGTGCAGTAATGTTGTTGCAACTATCATAGAGGCGAAATCACAGAATCTCTACAGTGCAAAAGGAGGCCATTGAGTCTGCACCGACCCTTCAAAAGACCACCCTACCTAGGCCTAGTAACCTCACCCAACCTATGGAAACAGCGGCAATTTAACATGGCCAATCCACCTAATCTGCACATCTTTAGAATGTGGGAGGAAACCGGAGGAAATCCACGCAGATATGGGCAGATGTGCAAACTCCACACAGATAGTCACCCCAAGGTCAGAATCGAACCTGGGTCCCTGGCTAAGCAGAAGACTAAATCAAAGCATGCAGCAGGAAGGGATTAAAAATGGAACACAGGACAGACAAAATGTTTCAAAACAATGTCCAAACAATGAAGCCAGAGGGGTGGGGGTGGTTAACTGCCAAAGACAATGGGATGGAGGGCTGTTCAAGGAGGGGTAGGGAGGGTGGTGTTGCACGTTTTACTTGAGTGTAATACGCGTTTATTGGAGTGTATTAACACGCCTCTGTTTAAAGGCCGTGTGCTTAACACTGCTAGGCTCTGTATGTGTAATTTCAGCTCGGGAGTCGCCAGGTGTCGTATATAAACACCTCACAAATATTCCAAGGTCAGGTTCAAAGTAATAAAACTATACACCGATTAGTAAGTTCCAACGATCAATATTTATTATACAAATATAATAAATACGCATGCACACGCTAAAGACTAATACCTATTTCTACTATTAAACGACTAAATACTTATCTAAGTGGGAACCAGCAAGGTCAGGGGACAAGGCCTTTGTTCCTTTCTTAGCTGCACCTTCTGTTCGTTATTAGACGAGTACTGTATAAGTTCACGTAGCGAGCGTCGTTTTGGGACTTACTGAACGATGGCTGGTGCTCAACGGCTGGTGATGGAAGACAGGATCAATGGCTGGAGTCGGAGTCAGGATACAACAGCAGATCTGGGTCGAAGTCAAAACAGCAGTCCAAGCCGGAGCACAAAAACAGATCAAGCCGGAGCACGAACAGACAGGACCATGTGTGGGGGTCTATCTTTATAGTGGTCCCCAATGTCCGTGCCTTTTCGGGGCGGGCTTTACCTTCCATGCATTGATTGGATCAATTCCCAATCGATGTCTCACTAATCCCCCAATCTGAGGGTCCCTTCTCGATGTGTGGGGCGGTCTCTAGGGTCTTTTGAGATGGATACTTCTGGTGCCGTTTTGTCTGGGCCTCCACTTAAAGTATCTATTCAAAACCAAATGTTGCGATTGTGTGTGCCCAGATCTGGATTGCCTCATTAATATGCAAAGCGTTTTGCTATTAACACCTTTGGTTGAGATCTTCCACCTGGCCAGAAACTAGTTTTGCTGCGTGCAGAATGCTAATCAGTCTTTGCAGACTGCTTGTCTTGGCTAAACTGCTTTTTCCCTGCAGTCTTAGCAGTTCTCCATTTTGTTAGCCCAGTGTCCATCTTAGGTGGCTACATTTGGGGGCTCTCAATGGCAGGTGAGGGGGCAAGATGGCAGATGAAGAAGATGAAAAGAGAAAGGCAGAGGGAATATCGAGGGGAGGGACACTTGTCCCTGACAAGGTTGTATGAAAGGTCACAAACAAGGGGGTCAAAGGGATATAGCATTGTTTATTGGAAGATTCAAAATTGATCAGCAGGAAGTGTTGGTTAGATACAAGACACAGGAACTGGGTGAGATGCATCCAAGGATATCGAAGGAAGTGAGAATGGAAATTGCAGGAGAGCTAGCCATAATCTTCCAGTCTTCCCTAACTTGGGGAAGGTGCCAAAAGACTGGAGAATTGCAAATGCTATGCCTTCATTCAAAAATGGTAGTCCCAGTAATTACAGAACAGTCAGCTTAACATCAATAGTGGACAAACTGCTGGAAACAATTATTTGGGATAGAATTAGTCGTCACATCGAAAAATATGAGTTGATTAGGAAGAACCAGCATGAATTTCTCATGGAGAAATTGTATTAAACTAACATGCTGGAAAATCTTTTAGGAGCTTACCGAGAAGGTTGATGAGGGTAATGCTGTTGATGTGGTGGACATGAACTTTCAGAAGGCATTCTATACTGTGCCACACAACAGACTTGTGATAAAAGTTATAACTCGTGCAATAAAAGGGATAACGTGCACACAACATTGGCTGAATAATAGGAAGCGGAGAGTAATGGGCAATTGATATTTTTTGGGCGGAGGAAGGTTTGGAGTGGTGTTTGCCAAGGGTCGATATTGGGAGTCCTGCTTTTCCTGATTATATATTAATTATCTAGATCTTGATGTGCAGGGGGCAATTTCATAATTTTCAGATGATATAAAACTTGGAAGTATTGTAAACTGTGAAAGTGACAAGAGTGTTTGAAAAATACATAGACAAGTGGTGGAGTGGGAAGGTAGGTGGCAGATGACGTTCAATTCAGAAATGCTTGAGGTGATGCATTTTGGTTGGAAGGACATGGAGAGACAATATAAAATAAGGAGTAAAATTCTAAAATGGGCACAGGAGCAGAGGGAGTATTTGTGTAGCTAATGTGGTACTTCTATTTAAGAAAGGTAGCAGGGATAATCTTAGAAACTATAGGCCGGTGAGCCTCACATCAGTAGTAGGTAAATTATTGGAGAGAATTCTCAGGGACGGGATTTATACCCATTTGGAAATGGACTCATTAGCGATAAACAGCATGGTTTTGTGAAGGGGAGGTCATGCCTCACTAACCTGATCGAGTTGTTTAAGGCAGTGACAAAGATGATTGATGAGGGAAGGGCAGTGGATTTTCTTTACATAGACTTCAGTAAAGCCTTTGGCAAGGTGCCTTATGGTGAAGTGTGACTTCACAAAAGGTGATAAGATGGATACAGAACTGGCTTGGTCACAGAAGGCTAAGGGGAGCAGTAGAAGGGAGTTTTTAATGAATGGAAGATTGTGACCAGTGGTTTTACACAGGGCTCTGTGCTGGAGTCTCTGTTGTTTGTAATATACAGAAACGATTTGGAGGAAAATGAAGCTGGTCTGATTAGTAAGTTTGTTGATGACACCAAGGTTGGTGGAGTGGTAGATAGTGTTGAGGATTATCAAAGGATACAGCAGGACATAGATAGGTTGGAGACTTTGGCAGAGAAATGGCAAATGGAGTTTAATCCAGACAAATGTGAGGTAATACATTTTGGTAGGTCTAACATAGAGGGGAAATATACCGTAAATGGCAAAACTCTTCGGAATATAGAGATCTGGGCGTGTATGTCTACATATCTTTGAAGGTGGCAACACAAGTGAACAAGGTAGTCGAGAAAGCATAGGGAATGCTTGCCTTCATTGGACGGCCATGATGTGGAGATGCCGGCGTTGGACTGGGGTGAGCACAGTAAGAAGTCTTACAACACCAGGTTAAAGTCCAACAGGTTTGTTTCAAACACGAGCTTTCGGAGCGCAGCTCTTTCCTCAGGTGAATGGCGAGGTATGTTCCAGAAACATTTATATAGACAAAGTCAGAGATGCTGGACAATGCTTGGAATGCGAGCATTTGCAGGTAATCAAATCATTACAGATCCAGAGAGAGGGATAATCACAGGTTAAAGAGGTGTGAATTGTCTCAAGCCAGAACAGTTAGTAGGATTTTGCAAGTCCAGGCCAGATGGTGGGGGTGGATGTAATGCGACATGAATCCAAGATCCCTGTTGAGGCCGCACTCATGCGTGCGGAACTTAGCTATAAGTTTTTGCTCGGCAATTCTGCGTTGTCGCGTGTCCTGAAGACTGCCTTGGAGAACGCTTACAGACGCTGAATGCCCTTGACTGCTGAAGTGTTCCCCGACTGGAAGGGAACATTCCTGCCTGGTGATTGTCGCACGATGCCCATTCATTCGTTGTCACAGTGTCTGCATGGTCTCGCCAATGTACCACGCTTCAGGACATCCTTTCCTGCAGCGTAAGAGGTAGACTACATTGGTCGAGTCGCATGAATATGTGCCGCGTACCTGGTGGGTGGTGTTACCACATGTAATGGTGGTATCCAAGTCGATGATCTGGCATGTCTTGCAGAGATTGCCCTGGCAGGGTTGTGTGGTGTCGTGGTCGCTGTTCTGAAGGCTGGGTAATTTGCTGCAAACAATGGTTTGTTTGAGGTTGTTTGAAGGCCAGTAGTGGGGGTGTGGGGATGACCTTGGCAAGATGTTCATCTTCATTGATGATGTGTTGAAGGCTGCGAAGAAGATGTCGTAGTTTCATTGGACGGGGCATTGAGTATAAAAACTGACAAGTCATGGTACAGTTGTATAGAACCTTGGTATAGCCGCACTTGGAATATTCTGGTCGCCACACTGCCAGAAGGATGTGGAGGCTTTGGAGAGGGTGCAGAGAAGGTTTACCAGGATGTTGCCTGGTCTGGAGGGTGTTAGCTATGCGAACTCGGACTGTTTTCATTAGAAAGATGGAGGTTGAGGGGTGACCAGATGGAGGTCTACAAGATTATGAGGGGCATGGATAGAGTGGATGAACAGGCACTCTTTCCCAGGTTGGAGGGGGCATAGGGTTAAGGTCTGTGGGGCAAAGTCTAGAGGAGATGTGCGAGGCAGGTTTTTTACGCAGAGGGTAGTGAGTGCCTGGAACGCGTTGCCAGGGGAGGTTGTGGAAGCAGATACATTAATGGCGTTGAAAAGGCACCTTGACAAACACATGAATAGGATGGGTATAGAGGGATACGGCAGAAGAAAGTGCTGAGGGTTTTGGCAAAGGTTGGTATCATGACCGGTACAGGCTTGGAGGGCCGAAGGGCCTGTTCCTATGTTGTATTGTTCTTTGCTTCAGTGTGGTTTGGCCAAGTTGAGACAGTGGACAAATGCATGGTACATGCAATATAATGAGGATAGATGTGAGGTTATCTGAATGACTATAGAGAGGGGAATGGGCAATGAGAACTGAGTTTCCTTGTATACCATTCGCTTAAGGCAAGCATGCAAGTGCAGCAGGTGGTAAAGAAGGCAATTGTTATGTTGGCCTTCATAGCAAGAGGATTCGAGTACAGAAGCAGGGATGTCTTGCTGCTGTTAGTAGGGCCTTGGTGAGACCACACCTGGAATATCGTGTGCAGTTTTGGTCTTAACTGAGGAAGGATGTTCTTGCTATCGAGTGAGTACAATAGAGGTTTACCAGATTGATTTCTGGGATAACGGGACTGATATATGAGGAGAGATTGGGTTGGTTGGAATTATATTTCCTGGAGTTCAGAAGAATGAAGTGGAAACCTATCTCATGGAAACCTATAAAATTCTAACAGGACTAGATGGGGTAGAGACAGGAAGGGTGTTCCCGATAATGGGGGAGGTCGAGAAATAAGAGTCACAATCTGAGGATATGGGGTAGTGCATTGAGGACTGAGATGAGAAGAAATCTCTTCACCCAGAGAGTGGTGAGCCTGTGGAATTTGCTGCCACAGATCAAGCGTAATGTTGATTTTAAAATCTTTAACTTGCAAAGGGATGGACTAAAAGTCTTGTCATGGTCCTTTACTTCTCTAATTCTGTGATATAATTTCTTTCTTTATGCCCAATGTTTGAAGTGACCTGTGTGTTGTAGATGTTGTGCTGCTTTCTTCCCGTATTGAAGAACTGCTTAAAATGTCCTGTCTTTCTGCATTGAAAACGCTTTGCACCCCCTGCATCTCCGACAGTGTTGGCTGTTTATTTACACCGCAGTATAAGCACTTCAAGATGACTGGTGCTGGATTTCCTGCCCTGTTGGTCATTCTGGTGCACTTTTGAGAAGACATTGCTGCCACACTTGGCCTAAATGACCAGCAAACTTGTATGAAGCTTCAGTGTGTTGATGGATGAGAGGCTGATTTTGCTCCCTATGTTGGTCCGCTTAATGTATTGAAGGAGTCGCGAGATCTTGAGGTAATCTTTTGTCTATAAATAATTTGACCGCATTTTTTTTGCTGGTAAATGCTGGCAAAGCATTCATGAATAAGTTTGCGTTTCAATTCCCCACACTTTGCAACAACAGACTAACCTTCACGGGTCAGTAAGAAACAATTTGACTGACTTCCTTGGTATTTGGGATGTCAGATTGAATCACGCTTGCTTGACAATGAAGTTCAATTTCAGACTAATTATGAATCAATGGTTTTCAGGACAATCACGAAATCTGCAGAGGTCCCTCTACCCTCTGACTTAAGTGGACATCATTGACGATAGACCCTAGGACACAGAGAAATTAACTAATTTATGCTTCAGCTTTTTGACAGGAAAGCCCAATGCTGCTCCATACCTTAGGAAGTTTTTTCCCCACAATTCCCAACGTTGGTCTCTGGGAACCTTTGAGGTTTTTAAATGGCTGCCGAAGGGGTAGTGACTTTTGGACTAGCACTGACATCGCTACTGATACTCAGAGTCCTTCTCTCATAGGTATGTTTTCAGATTCATCCTACTAACAAGTCTTCTTCCACTTCCTCATTGTGGGTGTTCTGTCAATGGCACCAAATCGTTGTTAGATTGGTGTTATCACCACTGCCACCATGTACAGTATGTTGGCCTTACATAGAACATAGAACATACAGTGCTGAAGGAGGCCATTCAGCCCATCGAGTCTGCACCGACCCATTCAAGCCCTCACTTCCACCCTATCCCCACAACCCAATAACCCCTCCTAACCTTTTTGGACACTAATGGCAATTTAGCATGGCCAATCCACCTAACCTGCACGTCTTTGGACTCTGGGAGGAAACCGGAGCACCCGGAGGAAACCCATGCAGACACGGGGAGAACGTGCAGACTCCGCACAGACAGTGACCCAGCGGGGATTTGAACCTGGGACCCTGGTGCTGTGAAGCCACAGTGCTATCCACTTGTGCTACCGTGCTGCCCTGATGGCCCAGTCTATACTAGCCCAGTTTCCCTTTTACTGTGATTTACTCTAATCTCACTCAGGTTGGTTAATTCAAAACTACTATATTTACACTGTGGACAGGATGAGCTATTAGGTAGGCACATCGCCTCTGGGTACAGACTATTCCATCTGCTCTAGTGTCTAGCACACGACTACTGATGTCACACATTACCATAATTATTAACCCCTTACACTGTTATATTATTTGGAAAGAGTTGACAACTGATTGATATGCAGATATGTATTCAGGGTGCCACATTTACTGCTGCACTATATTCAGGTGCTCAGCAACAACATATCAGTCCACCAGCCAAAGGAAAAGTGACAGAAATACACTTGATGGAACATTTTGCGTCTAAATGTGTGATTGTTTTGAACTTGTGGGAAGCAGAAAGCAAAGCAGCATCTTAAATTAGTGTTATTTTTGTCATTCACCTTAATCCTTTGTTCTGAGGTTACTTACCCTCCTTAATTTGAAATACTTTCCTCCTATTTACTCTATCAAAGTCCTTCATAATTTTGAACGCCTTGACTAAAAATCCCTTGGCCTTCTCTGCTCCGAGTAAAAGAATCCCAGCTTCTTCGTGATGTGTTATGTGTTGGTCTAACATCGACTGTGGTGGTGTCCTGTCTGGTGATTGGTTGTTCTGTGTCGTGTGTGTTCATTGGTTATCCTGTGTGTCAATCACTGCCTGTCTGCATCTCATGATATACATGAGTGGATATTATGACACTTGGCTTGCTCCCTTAGTTCTGGAACCAGGCCAGTAAAAATCTGATGCAACATCCTTACAAAAATGGTAGAGAATTGAAAACAGTACTCGAGCTAAGGTCGAAACATTCTTTTGAAAAGGTTCAGCAGACCTCCTTTTTTTATCCTGAGTTTCTAAATTATGAAACCAACAATTCCATTTGCTTTTTTAACATCCTTCTCAACTTGTCTGACCACATTCTGAGATCTGTGTAAAACTACATTCATTCTCTCTCCTCCACCCCCTCCTTCCCTCAACCTCCTCTCTCTCTCTTTGTCTCTTGCTCTCATTCCTACTTCTTCCTCTCTCTTTCTCTCCTCACCCTTCTTTCCCAACTCTCTCTTACCCCATAACTATACCTATTCTCTCTCGCTGGCAATCTCTCCACTCTCTCCTCCCCTTCTTCGCTCCTTCTCTCTCCCAGGGGACAGTTTATTCTCTATGGTGAACCAGGCCAGCTCACAATCCAGGACCGGATGTGGATTAACAGTGACTTCAATTTTGACAATGTCCTGTCGGCAATGATGGCTCTCTTTACTGTTTCCACCTTCGAGGGGTGGCCCCAGTAAGTACTGAGGGAGGGGCTTCAGTGAGTACAAAGGGAGATCCCAGTGAGTACAGAGGGAGATCCCAGTGAGATTGCACTTGTTCGCAGTCTCGGTGAGTACAGAGCATGAGGCCACGCTGAGAGTTGGGGATGGAGTCTAAAGAGCACTCAATTGTTGTGATTGTTTGACAGTAATATCAGGGGGTACTCAGAGTCTCTTTGAAATTTTTTATTCGTCCTTGGACATTGCCCCTCCCATATTTCTACAACTGAATGGTTTGCTCAGCCATTTCAGAGTGACCCACTTTACTGTGGACGTCTAGTCACATGTAGACCAGACTGGGTAAGGATGGCAGATTACCTTCCCTAAAGGAAACTCATGATCCAAATTACTTTTTATGACAATCAACAATATTTTCAATTTTGAATTCCACCAGCTACCATAGTGGGATTTGAACCCATGTCCCCAGTGCTTAAACCTTGGCCACTGAAACACCAGTCCAGCGAAGGTACCACCATATCACACTTGTTTTTCTCAGTGAATACCCAGGGTACTAAGTCTCAAAGAACACGCGAGGGTGTGATTTCATTCATACTATGGATTTGCTGGTCTAAATTTGTATTCAGGAAGGGGTGGGTTCCCTCAGCTGTTTCACTGTCTTCCTCTTTGTTACATTGCAGTAGACACTTGTCTTTGAATTTTTTTAATGGAGAGACAGAGCTGGATACAGTACAGAACTTTACTGAGAGGTTAGGAGAGGTAACTGTCATCTCTTCCATCCAGATTACTGTACAAGGCCATTGACTCTCACACCGAGGACATGGGACCCATCTACAACTACCGAGTGGGGATTTCAATATTCTTCATTATTTACATCATCCTCATTGCTTTCTTCATGATGAATATCTTTGTGGGGTTTGTAATTGTAACGTTCCAGGAACAGGGAGAGGCCGAGTACAAGAACTGCGAACTGGACAAAAACCAGGTAATGATCCGCAACTGCATTCCATACCAGAGTAATAACTCTCACTCTAATCCCATACCCGAGTAACGATCTTCACTCTCAGCCCTCCCCAAGTAACAATCCTAACTCCCATCCCATGCCTGAGTAACAATCCTCACCCTAATCCCATACCCGAGAAACAATCCTCATTCTAATCCATTCCCAGCTAACAACCCTCATTCTAATCCCAAATCTGAGTAACAACCCTCACACTCATCCTGTATTCAAGTAACAATCTTCATACTGATCCCATACCCAAGTAACAATCCTTGAGTAACAATACCCAACTAACAACACTCTCATTCCATACCTTAGTAACAATCCTTACCCACACCCTATATCCGGGTATCAATCCTCACTCACACCATGTACACAAGTAACAATACTCATCCATCACCCTGTACCTGAGTAAGAATCCTCATCCATAACCCTGTACCTGGGTAACAATCCTTACCCACACCCTGGTTCCGAGTAACAAACTTCACCCACACCCTGTCACCGAGTTACAATCCTTATCCACGCCCTATACTGTTTAGGGGCTGTTTAGCACAGGGCTAAATCGCTGGCTTTGAAAGCAGACCAAAGCAGGCCAGCAGAACGGTTCGATTCCCGTAACAGCCTCCCCGAACAGGCGCCGGAATGTGGCGTCTAGGGGCTTTTCACAGTAACTTCATTTGAAGCCTACTCGTGACAATAAGCGATTTTCATTTCATTTTTCATACCTGATATTCAGGCCCCTCTATATGGTAGGATGCTTTATTTATTTATCTGTCCCTCCCTGAGCCATGTAACTAATTATTTTCCTGCTCCTTTGCAGCGTCAGTGTGTCCAATATGCCCTCAAGGCTCGACCCCTGATGAGATACATTCCCAAGAACACACATCAATATAAAGTGTGGTATGTGGTGACCTCCTCATATTTTGAATACCTCATGTTTGCCCTCATCCTCCTCAACACCATCTGTCTCGGGATGCAGGTGGGTTTGCGCAAGCTCCTCTATTTGTCTCCTGGTTTTTATGTTCATTTCAATATATATTTTGTATGTACATGTGTCTCTGAAGCACTGAAAATTAATTTGGGAAATGTGTTTGGGGAGTGGAGTATTGAACCTTCAAGGATAGGGAGAGGATTGAGTGAATTTGAGGAGCCAGTGTCTTTCAATTCCATAATCAGAGAATTCCTATAGATTTCATAGATTTCATAGAATTTACAGTGCAGAAGGAGGCCATTCGGCCCATCGAGTCTGCACCGGCTCCTGGAAAGAGCACCCTACCCAAGGTTAACACCTCCACCCTATCCCCATAACCCAGTAACCCCACCCAACACTAAGGGCAATTTTGGACACTAAGGGCAATTTTATCAAGTCCAATCCACCTAACCTGCACATCTTTGGACTGTGGGAGGAAACCGGAGCACCCGGAGGAAACCCACGCACACACGGGGAGGACGTGCAGACTCCGCACAGACAGTGACCCAAGCCGGAATCGAACCTGGGACCCTGGAGCTGTGAAGCGATTGTGCTATCCACAAGGCTACCGTGCTGCCCTATAGTGCAGAAAGAGGCCATTCAGCCCATTGAGTCTGTACTGACCCTCCAAAAGAGCACCCTACCGAGGCCCACTCCCCTGCCCTATCCCCGTAACCCCATCTAACCGTTGGACACTCAGAGCAATAAGGTCACCTCACCTGCACATCTTTGGACTGTGGGAGGAAACCGAAGCACCCGAGGAAACACATGCAAACACATGGGGGCAGCACGGTAGCATAGTGGTTAGTTCAATTGCTTCACAGTTCCAGGGTCCCGGGTTCGATTCCCGGCTTGGGTCACTGTCTGTGCGGAGTCTGCTCGTTCTCCCCGTGTGTCCGTGGGTTTCCTCCGGGTGCTCCGGTTTCCTCCCCACAGTCCAAAGATGTGCAGGTGAAGTGGATTGGGCATGCTAAATTGCCCTTGGTGTACAAAATTGCCCTTAGTGTTGGGTGGGATTACTGGGTTATGGGAATTGGGTGGAGGTGTGGGCTTGGGTTGGATGTTCTTTCCAAGAGCCCGTGCAGATTCGATGGGCCGAATGGCCTCCTTCTGCACTGTAACTTCTACGGTCTATGACATGGAAAAATGTGCAAACTCCACACAGTCACCCAAGGCTGGAATTGAACCCAGGTCCGTGGCGCTGTAAGGCAGCTGTGCTAACCACTGTGTCTCCATGTTAGGCACAGATTTCCTGCTCTGTCAATGCTGGGCTGTCGATATGACACAGTTTCAGCCATATTCAATATATTCAAGAGGCGGCTAGATGTAGCACTTGGGGAGAATGGGATCAAAGGCTATGGGGAGAAAGCAGGATTAGGCTACTGAGTTGGATGATCAGCCGTGATCGTGATGAATGGGGCTCGAAGGGCCAAAAGGCCTCCTCTTGCTTCTATCTTCTATGTATCTATGTATGTATGTATCTACCAATCCTGGCTAAAGCAGGAATGGACCATCTCTCACACTGTATACTAACGAGTGCAGGCGAGTTGGGGGCAGGAGGAGGCACATCCCCTTTTTACCACACTAGCTGCTGGATTCAAATAATTTTGTAAAGATCTTCAGACTTTTACTGAAGGCGTAGGCATGGGTAAGCTGGGTGAGTAGTCAGCTCAGGGGCTGGTTGAGTGTGCAGTCTGACCAGAGGAGTAGTCTCTTGGTCTGTCGGGGTAGTCAGTTGGTCAAAGGGTGGTGAGGGGTGCAGTTGGAGCAACTTGGGGTTATGGGAGGTGTTGCTCATTCTGGGTGAGTGTGCTTAACACTCAATTTGGCTCTGTTTCGTTACTTAGCTTTGGAGTCGCCAGGTATCGTTAAGATACCGCCACAAGTTTCAAGGTCAAGTTCAAAGCAATAAAACCATACACCAATTAGTAAGTTCAAACAAATGACTTTATTATAATACAATTATAAACTACTCAGGCACACGCTAAGATGACTAAACTATTCCTACCACTAAATAGACCAATACTTATCTGAATAAGGAACTGCCGGATCAGGGGACAATAGCTTCTTGCTCTGCACTGGGTCCGCAGACTTCAGGTTGGTACGGGTTAAAAGGGGTCAGGAATGTCTATCTCTGGTACCGATCGTTGTGAGACACTTACTTGCTGGCGGCTGCTGTCTGAACCTCTCCTCTCTCTCGGTCAAGGTCTTCTTCGGTAAAGGCTGGTCGAGAGGGCTGGTCAAGAGAGGAGGGCTGGTCAAGAAGAACAAACTGAGTTTGGGACCTGTCTTTTATAGGTCCCAGGGCTTCGCGCCCATTTGGGCGGACCCTCTATCTGCTGGGGTTCGATTGAGTCTCTTCCCAATCGATTTGTTTGAATCCCCCCAATACTGAGGCTGTCCCTCGGCTACTGGGCGAGCCTTCAGGTGCTTTGTCTTCGAACCCCGCTGGTGCCGGGGTGTCTGGTATCCTATACAATGTTACAATCACTTCCTTATATGTGTCCTTTGTCCCTGGGATCGTTCCATTACTATGCTAACTGTCCCGGAGATTGCCTCATTAGTATGCGGAATGTTCGTTTCGGTGCTGTCTGCTCTCTTAGCAGACAGAATACAGTGGCTTGGTGCAGCCTGCTTGTGCTGCAAACTTTGTCCATTTTACCCTGCAAGCTTTGCGTTCCTCCATTTTGTATTGAGGGAATGGCCAACTTCGGTGGCTACAGAGGGCTGGAAATTCAGTTTGGTTTGAGGTGATTGGGATTGTTATGGCCAGTCAGGAAGTGTAGTTGTTATTCCCAGGGTAGTCAGGATGGTAGCCGGGTCAGTTTGGGGTTTTATTTGTTTGGTCACGTCTGGTTGGGGGATTTGGTTGTTGGGACGGGCCAGGTCGTGGGTTTGTTGGGTCGGGTCAGGTCGGGAGAGGTTGGTTGTCAGATCAGATTGGTCTGGGGGAGGGGGGTACGTGGGGGGGGGCGGGGGGGGGGGGGGGGATGTCCTGGGTTGAGTCGGAAAGTGATTAGAGAGTCAGTTCTGGTGCTCAGTTCAGTTACACTATCTGACATTTATTGGGTAAACCAATTGGGTAAACCTTACATAGCAGGTCCTGGGTAGCCGGGAATCAGCCCATTGGAAGTTTAAACTTCCAAGGCAACTTTCAGACTTGTGTATGCATCAGGACTTCTTCAGGGTCTCTGACAATTCAAAGACCGGGTGATTTGGCCTGAGCCTGGATTTTGTCAGTATTTCTATGGGTGGAAATTGAACCACCGTCCTTCGAATTCAGAGGTGTATCAGAGTGCGAGAAACAGTGAGAATGAGAATGGAGCTGGGAGGATAAAAGAGCGTGAGATAGAGTGAGAATGGAACCGGGAGGATAGAAGAACATTTTAAAGAGTGAGACTGAAGGCGGGAGCTGGGAGGACAGAAGAGCGAGAAAAGAGCAAGAGTGAGAACGGAGCCAGGAGGATAAAAGAGCGAGACTGAGAGCGGAGCTGGGAGGTTAAAACAGCTAATTAGTAAGTTCGCAGATGACACAAAGATTGTTGGAGTTGCGGACAGTGAAGAGGATTGTCAGAGGATACAGCAGGACATAAACTGGTTGGAGTCTTGGGCGGAGAAATGGCAGATGGAGTTTAATTCGGACAAGTGTGAGGAAATGCACTTTGGAAGATCCAATGCATGTAAGAATTACACAATAAATGGTAGAACTCTTGAGAGTACTGACAGGCAGAGAGATCTGGGTGTGCATGTCCACCGATCACTGAAAGTGGCAACGCATGTGGATAAGGTGATCAAGAAGGCAAACAGCATGCTGACCTTCATCAGTCGGGGCATTGAATATAAAAATTGGCAAGTCATGTTGCAGCTATACAGGCGCTTAGTTAGGCCTCATTTGGAATATTATGTACAATTCTGGTCGCCAAACTACCAGAAGGATGTGGATGCTTTGGAGAGGGTACAGAAGTGGTTTGCTAGGATGTTGCCTGGTATGGAGGGCATTAGCTATGAGGAGAGGTTCTCACTGGAATGACGGAGGTTGAGAGGCAACCTGATAGAGGTCTACAAGATTATGAGTGGCATGGACAGAGTAGATAGTCAGATGTTCTTTCCGAGAGCAGGAGAGTCAAGCATTAGGGACCTAGGGGAAAAATTTAGAACTGGTGTGCGAGGCAAGTATTTTGTATGGAGGGTGGTAAATATATTGGATGCGCTGCCTGGAGAGGTGGTGGGAGCAGGTACGATAGCAGCATTGAAGGGGCATCTTTAGCAATGGGCAGGGATAGGTATATACCGCAAGGCAAGAATTATAGCTGGGGGAAAGGCAATTATGATGCTATTCAGCAAGATTTAGGATGTTTCGGATGGGGAAGGAAATTGCAGGGGATGGGTACAATCGAAATGTGGAGCTTTTTCAAGGAACAGCTACTGCGTGTCCTTGATAAGTATGTACCTGTCAGGCAGAGAGGAAGTTGTCAAGCAAGGGAATCGTGGTTTACTAAGGAAGTTGAAGCACTTGTCAAGAGGAAGAAGAAGGCTTATGTTAGGATGAGACATGAAGGCTCAGTTAGGGCACTTGAGAGTTACAAGTTAGCCAGGAAGGACCTAAAGGGAGAGTTAAGAAGAGCGAGGAGAGGACACGAAAAGTTGTTGGCGGATAGGATCAAGGAAAACCCTAAGGCTTTCTATAGGTATATCAGGAACAAAAGAATGGCTAGAGTAAAATTAGGGCCAATCAAGGATAGTAGTGGAAAGTTGTGTGTGGAATCAGAGGAGATAGGGGAAGCGTTAAATGGATATTTTTCATCAGTGTTTACACTGGAGAAAGACAAAGTTGTCGAGGAGAATACTCAGGTGCAGCCGACCAGGCTACATAGAATTGAGGTTCAAAAGGAGGAGGTGTTATCAATTTTGGAAAATGTCAAAATAGATAAGTCCCTTGGGCCAGATGGGATTTATCCTAGGATTTTCTGGGAAGCCAGGGAGGAGATTGCAGAGCCTTTGTCCTTGATATTTATGTCGTCTTTGTCGACAGGAATAGTGCCGGAAGACTGGAGGATAGCAAATGTTGTCCCCTTGTTCAAGAAGGGGAGTAGAGACATCTCTGGTAATTATAGACCTGTGAGCCTCACTTCGGTTGTGGGTAAAATGTTGGAAAAGGTTATAAGAGATAGGGTTTATAATCATCTTGAAAAGAACAAGTTGATTAGCGATAGTCAACACGGTTTTGTGAAGGGTAGGTCATGCCTCACAAACCTTATTGAGTTTTTTGAGAAGGTGACCAAACAGGTGGATGAGGGTAAAGCTGTTGATGTGGTGTAAATGGATTTCAGTAAGGCGTTTGATAAGGTTCCCCACGGTAGGCTATTGCAGAAAATAAGGAAGTATGGGATTGAAGGTGATTTAGCGGTTTGGATCAGTAATTGGCTAGCTGAAAGAAGACAGAGAGTGGTGGTGGATGGCAATTGTTCATCCTGTAGTTCAGTTACTAGTGGTGTACCACAAGGATCTGTTTTGGGGCCACTGCTGTTTGTCATTTTTATAAATGACCTGGAAGAGGGTGGAGAAGGATGGGTTAGTAAATTTGCAGATTTCCAGCAGAGGGCAGCAGAGCAGATCCAGCAGAGGGCAGCAGAGCAAAGCTACTGATCAGCTGTTCTGGGGGAATTTGCATACGTGCAGTGCGGTCAGCCTAAGTTGAAGGTGAACCGGCGAAGGAGACCCAAGGAGTTTGAGTGAAAGCAAGCATCCAGCAGAGGGCAGCAGAGCAAAGCTACTGATCAGCTGTTCGGGGGGAATTTGCATACGTGCAGTGCGGTCAGCCTAAGTTGAAGGTGAACCGGCGAAGGAGACCCAAGGAGTTTGAGTGAAAGCCAGCATCCAGCAGAGGGCAGCAGAGCAAAGCTACTGATCAGCTGTTTGGGGGGAATTTGCATACGTGCAGTGCGGTTAGCCTAAGTTGAAGGTGAACCGGCGAAGGGGACCCAAGGAGTTTGAGTGAAAGCCAGCATCCAGCAGAGGGCAGCAGAGCAAAGCTACTGATCAGCTGTTCGGCGGGAATTTGCATACGTGCAGTGCGGTCAGCCTAAGTTGAAGGTGAACCGGCGAAGGAGACCCAAGGAGTTTGAGTGAAAGCAAGCATCCAGCAGAGGGCAGCAGAGCAAAGCTACTGATCAGCTGTTTGGGGGGAATTTGCATACGTGCAGTGCGGTCAGCCTAAGTTGAAGGTGAACCGGCGAAGGAGACCCAAGGAGTTTGAGTGAAAGCAAGCATCCAGCAGAGGGCAGCAGAGCAAAGCTACTGATCAGCTGTTCTGAGGGAATTTGCATACGTGCAGTGCGGGTCAGCCTAAGTTGAAGGTGAACCGGCGAAGGAGACCCAAGGAGTTTGAGTGAAAGCAAGCATCCAGCAGAGGGCAGCAGAGCAAAGCTACTGATCAGCTGTTCTGGGGGAATTTGCATATGTGCAGTGCGGTCAGCCTAAGTTGAAGGTGAACCGGCGAAGGAGACCCAAGGAGTTTGAGTGAAAGCAAGCATCCAGCAGAGGGCAGCAGAGCAAAGCTACTGATCAGCTGTTCGGGGGGAGTTTGCATACGTGCAGTGCGGTCAGCCTAAGTTGAAGGTGAACCGGCGAAGGAGACCCAAGGAGTTTGAGTGAAAGCAAGCATCCAGCAGAGGGCAGCAGAGCAAAGCTACTGATCAGCTGTTCTGGGGGAATTTGCATACGTGCAGTGCGGTCAGCCTAAGTTGAAGGTGAACCGGCGAAGGAGACCCAAGGAGTTTGAGTGAAAGCAAGCATCCAGCAGAGGGCAGCAGAGCAAAGCTACTGATCAGCTGTTCGGGGGGAGTTTGCATACGTGCAGTGCGGTCAGCCTAAGTTGAAGGTGAACCGGCGAAGGAGACCCAAGGAGTTTGAGTGAAAGCAAGCATACAGCAGAGGGCAGCAGAGCAAAGCTACTGATCAGCTGTTCTGGGGGAATTTGCATACGTGCAGTGCGGTCAGCCTAAGTTGAAGGTGAACCGGCGAAGGAGACCCAAGGAGTTTGAGTGAAAGCAAGCATCCAGCAGAGGGCAGCAGAGCAAAGCTACTGATCAGCTGTTCGGGGGGAATTTGCATACGTGCAGTGCGGTCAGCCTAAGTTGAAGGTGAACCGGCGAAGGAGACCCAAGGAGTTTGAGTGAAAGCAAGCATCCAGCAGAGGGCAGCAGAGCAAAGCTACTGATCAGCTGTTCTGAGGGAATTTGCATACGTGCAGTGCGGGTCAGCCTAAGTTGAAGGTGAACCGGCGAAGGAGACCCAAGGAGTTTGAGTGAAAGCAAGCATCCAGCAGAGGGCAGCAGAGCAAAGCTACTGATCAGCTGTTCTGGGGGAATTTGCATATGTGCAGTGCGGTCAGCCTAAGTTGAAGATGAACCGGCGAAGGAGACCCAAGGAGCTTGAGTGAAAGCAAGCATCCAGCAGAGGGCAGCAGAGCAAAGCTACTGATCAGCTGTTCGGGGGGAATTTGCATACGTGCAGTGCGGTCAGCCTAAGGTGAACCGGCGAAGGAGACCCAAGGAGTTTGAGTGAAAGCGAGCATCCAGCAGAGGGCAGCAGAGCAAAGCTACTGATCAGCTGTTCTGGGGGAATTTGCATATGTGCAGTGCAGTCAGCCTAAGTTGAAGGTGAACCGGCGAAGGAGACCCATAGAGTTTGAGTGAAAGCAAGCATCCAGCAGAGGGCAGCAGAGCAAAGCTACTGATCAGCTGTTCGGGGGGAATTTGCATACGTGCAGTGCGGTCAGCCTAAGTTGAAGGTGAACCGGCGAAGGAGACCCAAGGAGTTTGAGTGAAAGCAAGTATCCAGCAGAGGGCAGCAGAGCAAAGCTACTGATCAGCTGTTCTGGGGGAATTTGCATACGTGCAGTGCGGTCAGCCTAAGTTGAAGGTGAACCGGCGAAGGAGACCCAAGGAGTTTGAGTGAAAGCAAGCATCCAGCAGAGGGCAGCAGAGCAAAGCTACTGATCAGCTGTTCTGGGGGAATTTGCATACGTGCAGTGCGGTCAGCCTAAGTTGAAGATGAACCGACGAAGGAGACCCAAGGAGTTTGAGTGAAAGCAAGCATCCAGCAGAGGGCAGCAGAGCAAAGTTACTGATCAGCTGTTCTGGGGGAATTTGCATACGTGCAGTGCGGTCAGCCTAAGTTGAAGGTGAACCGGCGAAGGAGACCCAAGGAGTTTGAGTGAAAGCAAGCATCCAGCAGAGGGCAGCAGAGCAAAGCTACTGATCAGCTGTTCGGGGGGAATTTGCATACGTGCAGTGCGGTCAGCCTAAGTTGAAGGTGAACCGGCGAAGGAGACCCAAGGAGTTTGAGTGAAAGCAAGCATCCAGCAGAGGGCAGCAGAGCAAAGCTACTGATCAGCTGTTCTGAGGGAATTTGCATACGTGCAGTGCGGGTCAGCCTAAGTTGAAGGTGAACCGGCGAAGGAGACCCAAGGAGTTTGAGTGAAAGCAAGCATCCAGCAGAGGGCAGCAGAGCAAAGCTACTGATCAGCTGTTCTGAGGGAATTTGCATACGTGCAGTGCGGTCAGCCTAAGTTGAAGGTGAACCGGCGAAGGAGACCCAAGGAGTTTGAGTGAAAGCAAGCATCCAGCAGAGGGCAGCAGAGCAAAGCTACTGATCAGCTGTTCGGGGGGAATTTGCATACGTGCAGTGCGGTCAGCCTAAGTTGAAGGTGAACCGGCGAAGGAGACCCAAGGAGTTTGAGTGAAAGCAAGCATCCAGCAGAGGGCAGCAGAGCAAAGCTACTGATCAGCTGTTCTGGGGGAATTTGCATACGTGCAGTGCAGGTCAGCCTAAGTTGAAGGTGAACCGGCGAAGGAGACCCAAGGAGTTTGAGTGAAAGCAAGCATCCAGCAGAGGGCAGCAGAGCAAAGCTACTGATCAGCTGTTCTGGGGGAATTTGCATACGTGCAGTGCGGTCAGCCTAAGTTGAAGGTGAACCGGCGAAGGAGACCCAAGGAGTTTGAGTGAAAGCAAGCATCCAGCAGAGGGCAGCAGAGCAAAGCTACTGATCAGCTGTTCTGGGGGAATTTGCATACGTGCAGTGCGGTCAGCCTAAGTTGAAGATGAACCGACGAAGGAGACCCAAGGAGTTTGAGTGAAAGCAAGCATCCAGCAGAGGGCAGCAGAGCAAAGCTACTGATCAGCTGTTCTGGGGGAATTTGCATACGTGCAGTGCGGTCAGCCTAAGTTGAAGGTGAACCGGCGAAGGAGACCCAAGGAGTTTGAGTGAAAGCAAGCATCCAGCAGAGGGCAGCAGAGCAAAGCTACTGATCAGCTGTTCGGGGGGAATTTGCATACGTGCAGTGCGGTCAGCCTAAGTTGAAGGTGAACCGGCGAAGGAGACCCAAGGAGTTTGAGTGAAAGCAAGCATCCAGCAGAGGGCAGCAGAGCAAAGCTACTGATCAGCTGTTCTGAGGGAATTTGCATACGTGCAGTGCGGTCAGCCTAAGTTGAAGGTGAACCGGCGAAGGAGACCCAAGGAGTTTGAGTGAAAGCAAGCATCCAGCAGAGGGCAGCAGAGCAAAGCTACTGATCAGCTGTTCTGGGGGAATTTGCATACGTGCAGTGCGGTCAGCCTAAGTTGAAGGTGAACCGGCGAAGGAGACCCAAGGAGTTTGAGTGAAAGCAAGCATCCAGCAGAGGGCAGCAGAGCAAAGCTACTGATCAGCTGTTCTGGGGGAATTTGCATACGTGCAGTGCGGTCAGCCTAAGTTGAAGGTGAACCGGCGAAGGAGACCCAAGGAGTTTGAGTGAAAGCAAGCATCCAGCAGAGGGCAGCAGAGCAAAGCTACTGATCAGCTGTTCTGGGGGAATTTGCATACGTGCAGTGCGGTCAGCCTAAGTTGAAGGTGAACCGGCGAAGGAGACCCAAGGAGTTTGAGTGAAAGCAAGCATCCAGCAGAGGGCAGCAGAGCAAAGCTACTGATCAGCTGTTCGGCGGGAATTTGCATACGTGCAGTGCGGTCAGCCTAAGTTGAAGGTGAACCGGCGAAGGAGACCCAAGGAGTTTGAGTGAAAGCAAGCATCCAGCAGAGGGCAGCAGAGCAAAGCTACTGATCAGCTGTTCTGGGGGAATTTGCATACGTGCAGTGCGGTCAGCCTAAGTTGAAGGTGAACCGGCGAAGGAGACCCAAGGAGTTTGAGTGAAAGCAAGCATCCAGCAGAGGGCAGCAGAGCAAAGCTACTGATCAGCTGTTCGGGGGGAATTTGCATACGTGCAGTGCGGTCAGCCTAAGTTGAAGGTGAACCGGCGAAGGAGACCCAAGGAGTTTGAGTGAAAGCAAGCATCCAGCAGAGGGCAGCAGAGCAAAGCTACTGATCAGCTGTTCTGGGGGAATTTGCATACGTGCAGTGCGGTCAGCCTAAGTTGAAGGTGAACCGGCGAAGGAGACCCAAGGAGTTTGAGTGAAAGCAAGCATCCAGCAGAGGGCAGCAGAGCAAAGCTACTGATCAGCTGTTCGGGGGGAATTTGCATACGTGCAGTGCGGTCAGCCTAAGTTGAAGGTGAACCGGCGAAGGAGACCCAAGGAGTTTGAGTGAAAGCAAGCATCCAGCAGAGGGCAGCAGAGCAAAGCTACTGATCAGCTGTTCTGGGGGAATTTGCATACGTGCAGTGCGGTCAGCCTAAGTTGAAGGTGAACCGGCGAAGGAGACCCAAGGAGTTTGAGTGAAAGCAAGCATCCAGCAGAGGGCAGCAGAGCAAAGCTACTGATCAGCTGTTCGGGGGGAATTTGCATACGTGCAGTGCGGTCAGCCTAAGTTGAAGGTGAACCGGCGAAGGAGACCCAAGGAGTTTGAGTGAAAGCAAGCATCCAGCAGAGGGCAGCAGAGCAAAGCTACTGATCAGCTGTTCTGGGGGAATTTGCATACGTGCAGTGCGGTCAGCCTAAGTTGAAGGTGAACCGGCGAAGGAGACCCAAGGAGTTTGAGTGAAAGCAAGCATCCAGCAGAGGGCAGCAGAGCAAAGCTACTGATCAGCTGTTCTGGGGGAATTTGCATACGTGCAGTGCGGTCAGCCTAAGTTGAAGGTGAACCGGCGAAGGAGACCCAAGGAGTTTGAGTGAAAGCAAGCATCCAGCAGAGGGCAGCAGAGCAAAGCTACTGATCAGCTGTTCTGGGGGAATTTGCATATGTGCAGTGCGGTCAGCCTAAGTTGAAGGTGAACCGGCGAAGGAGACCCAAGGAGTTTGAGTGAAAGCAAGCATCCAGCAGAGGGCAGCAGAGCAAAGCTACTGATCAGCTGTTCGGGGGGAATTTGCATACGTGCAGTGCAGTCAGCCTAAGTTGAAGGTGAACCGGCGAAGGAGACCCAAGGAGTTTGAGTGAAAGCAAGCATCCAGCAGAGGGCAGCAGAGCAAAGCTACTGATCAGCTGTTCGGGGGGAGTTTGCATACGTGCAGTGCGGTCAGCCTAAGTTGAAGGTGAACCGGCGAAGGAGACCCAAGGAGTTTGAGTGAAAGCAAGCATCCAGCAGAGGGCAGCAGAGCAAAGCTACTGATCAGCTGTTCTGGGGGAATTTGCATACGTGCAGTGCAGTCAGCCTAAGTTGAAGGTGAACCGGCGAAGGAGACCCAAGGAGTTTGAGTGAAAGCAAGCATCCAGCAGAGGGCAGCAGAGCAAAGCTACTGATCAGCTGTTCGGGGGGAATTTGCATACGTGCAGTGCGGTCAGCCTAAGTTGAAGGTGAACCGGCGAAGGAGACCCAAGGAGTTTGAGTGAAAGCAAGCATCCAGCAGAGGGCAGCAGAGCAAAGCTACTGATCAGCTGTTCTGGGGGAATTTGCATACGTGCAGTGCGGTCAGCCTAAGTTGAAGGTGAACCGGCGAAGAAGACCCAAGGAGTTTGAGTGAAAGCAAGCATCCAGCAGAGGGCAGCAGAGCAAAGCTACTGATCAGCTGTTCTGGGGGAATTTGCATACGTGCAGTGCGGTCAGCCTAAGTTGAAGGTGAACCGGCGAAGGAGACCCAAGGAGTTTGAGTGAAAGCAAGCATCCAGCAGAGGGCAGCAGAGCAAAGCTACTGATCAGCTGTTCTGGGGGAATTTGCATACGTGCAGTGCGGTCAGCCTAAGTTGAAGGTGAACCGGCGAAGGAGACCCAAGGAGTTTGAGTGAAAGCAAGCATCCAGCAGAGGGCAGCAGAGCAAAGCTACTGATCAGCTGTTCGGGGGGAATTTGCATACGTGCAGTGCGGTCAGCCTAAGTTGAAGGTGAACCGGCGAAGGAGACCCAAGGAGTTTGAGTGAAAGCAAGCATCCAGCAGAGGGCAGCAGAGCAAAGCTACTGATCAGCTGTTCGGGGGGAATTTGCATACGTGCAGTGCGGTCAGCCTAAGTTGAAGGTGAACCGGCGAAGGAGACCCAAGGAGTTTGAGTGAAAGCAAGCATCCAGCAGAGGGCAGCAGAGCAAAGCTACTGATCAGCTGTTCTGGGGGAATTTGCATACGTGCAGTGCGGTCAGCCTAAGTTGAAGGTGAACCGGCGAAGGAGACCCAAGGAGTTTGAGTGAAAGCAAGCATCCAGCAGAGGGCAGCAGAGCAAAGCTACTGATCAGCTGTTCTGGGGGAATTTGCATACGTGCAGTGCGGTCAGCCTAAGTTGAAGGTGAACCGGCGAAGGAGACCCAAGGAGTTTGAGTGAAAGCAAGCATCCAGCAGAGGGCAGCAGAGCAAAGCTACTGATCAGCTGTTCTGGGGGAATTTGCATACGTGCAGTGCGGTCAGCCTAAGTTGAAGGTGAACCGGCGAAGGAGACCCAAGGAGTTTGAGTGAAAGCAAGCATCCAGCAGAGGGCAGCAGAGCAAAGCTACTGATCAGCTGTTCGGGGGAATTTGCATACGTGCAGTGCGGTCAGCCTAAGTTGAAGGTGAACCGGCGAAGGAGACCCAAGGAGTTTGAGTGAAAGCAAGCATCCAGCAGAGGGCAGCAGAGCAAAGCTACTGATCAGCTGTTCTGGGGGAATTTGCATACGTGCAGTGCGGTCAGCCTAAGTTGAAGGTGAACCGGCGAAGGAGACCCAAGGAGTTTGAGTGAAAGCAAGCATCCAGCAGAGGGCAGCAGAGCAAAGCTACTGATCAGCTGTTCGGGGGGAATTTGCATACGTGCAGTGCGGTCAGCCTAAGTTGAAGGTGAACCGGCGAAGGAGACCCAAGGAGTTTGAGTGAAAGCAAGCATCCAGCAGAGGGCAGCAGAGCAAAGCTACTGATCAGCTGTTCTGGGGGAATTTGCATACGTGCAGTGCGGTCAGCCTAAGTTGAAGGTGAACCGGCGAAGGAGACCCAAGGAGTTTGAGTGAAAGCAAGCATCCAGCAGAGGGCAGCAGAGCAAAGCTACTGATCAGCTGTTCTGGGGGAATTTGCATACGTGCAGTGCGGTCAGCCTAAGTTGAAGGTGAACCGGCGAAGGAGACCCAAGGAGTTTGAGTGAAAGCAAGCATCCAGCAGAGGGCAGCAGAGCAAAGCTACTGATCAGCTGTTCTGGGGGAATTTGCATACGTGCAGTGCGGTCAGCCTAAGTTGAAGGTGAACCGGCGAAGGAGACCCAAGGAGTTTGAGTGAAAGCAAGCATCCAGCAGAGGGCAGCAGAGCAAAGCTACTGATCAGCTGTTCGGGGGGAATTTGCATACGTGCAGTGCGGTCAGCCTAAGTTGAAGGTGAACCGGCGAAGGAGACCCAAGGAGTTTGAGTGAAAGCAAGCATCCAGCAGAGGGCAGCAGAGCAAAGCTACTGATCAGCTGTTCTGAGGGAATTTGCATACGTGCAGTGCGGGTCAGCCTAAGTTGAAGGTGAACCGGCGAAGGAGACCCAAGGAGTTTGAGTGAAAGCAAGCATCCAGCAGAGGGCAGCAGAGCAAAGCTACTGATCAGCTGTTCTGGGGGAATTTGCATACGTGCAGTGCGGTCAGCCTAAGTTGAAGGTGAACCGGCGAAGGAGACCCAAGGAGTTTGAGTGAAAGCAAGCATCCAGCAGAGGGCAGCAGAGCAAAGCTACTGATCAGCTGTTCGGGGGGAATTTGCATACGTGCAGTGCGGTCAGCCTAAGTTGAAGATGAACCGACGAAGGAGACCCAAGGAGTTTGAGT
This sequence comes from Scyliorhinus canicula, assembly GCF_902713615.1. NCBI lineage: Eukaryota > Metazoa > Chordata > Chondrichthyes > Carcharhiniformes > Scyliorhinidae > Scyliorhinus > Scyliorhinus canicula. The sequence goes on along the minus strand of NC_052160.1, from coordinate 77,533,853 downwards.
GAAAGCAAGCATCCAGCAGAGGGCAGCAGAGCAAAGCTACTGATCAGCTGTTCTGGGGGAATTTGCATACGTGCAGTGCGGTCAGCCTAAGTTGAAGGTGAACCGGCGAAGGAGACCCAAGGAGTTTGAGTGAAAGCAAGCATCCAGCAGAGGGCAGCAGAGCAAAGCTACTGATCAGCTGTTCTGGGGGAATTTGCATACGTGCAGTGCGGTCAGCCTAAGTTGAAGGTGAACCGACGAAGGAGACCCAAGGAGTTTGAGTGAAAGCAAGCATCCAGCAGAGGGCAGCAGAGCAAATTTACTGATCAGCTGTTCTGGGGGAATTTGCATACGTGCAGTGCGGTCAGCCTAAGTTGAAGGTGAACCGGCGAAGGAGACCCAAGGAGTTTGAGTGAAAGCAAGCATCCAGCAGAGGGCAGCAGAGCAAAGCTACTGATCAGCTGTTCGGGGGGAATTTGCATACGTGCAGTGCGGTCAGCCTAAGTTGAAGGTGAACCGGCGAAGGAGACCCAAGGAGTTTGAGTGAAAGCAAGCATCCAGCAGAGGGCAGCAGAGCAAAGCTACTGATCAGCTGTTCGGGGGGAATTTGCATACGTGCAGTGCGGTCAGCCTAAGTTGAAGGTGAACCGGCGAAGGAGACCCAAGGAGTTTGAGTGAAAGCAAGCATCCAGCAGAGGGCAGCAGAGCAAAGCTACTGATCAGCTGTTCTGGGGGAATTTGCATACGTGCAGTGCGGTCAGCCTAAGTTGAAGGTGACCGGCGAAGGAGACCCAAGGAGTTTGAGTGAAAGCAAGCATCCAGCAGAGGGCAGCAGAGCAAAGCTACTGATCAGCTGTTCTGGGGGAATTTGCATACGTGCAGTGCGGTCAGCCTAAGTTGAAGGTGAACCGGCGAAGGAGACCCAAGGAGTTTGAGTGAAAGCAAGCATCCAGCAGAGGGCAGCAGAGCAAAGCTACTGATCAGCTGTTCTGGGGGAATTTGCATACGTGCAGTGCGGTCAGCCTAAGTTGAAGGTGAACCGGCGAAGGAGACCCAAGGAGTTTGAGTGAAAGCAAGCATCCAGCAAAGGGCAGCAGAGCAAAGCTACTGATCAGCTGTTCGGGGGGAATTTGCATACGTGCAGTGCGGTCAGCCTAAGTTGAAGGTGAACCGGCGAAGGAGACCCAAGGAGTTTGAGTGAAAGCAAGCATCCAGCAGAGGGCAGCAGAGCAAAGCTACTGATCAGCTGTTCTGGGGGAATTTGCATACGTGCAGTGCGGTCAGCCTAAGTTGAAGGTGAACCGGCGAAGGAGACCCAAGGAGTTTGAGTGAAAGCAAGCATCCAGCAGAGGGCAGCAGAGCAAAGCTACTGATCAGCTGTTCGGGGGAATTTGCATACGTGCAGTGCGGTCAGCCTAAGTTGAAGGTGAACCGGCGAAGGAGACCCAAGGAGTTTGAGTGAAAGCAAGAATCCAGCAGAGGGCAGCAGAGCAAAGCTACTGATCAGCTGTTCTGGGGGAATTTGCATACGTGCAGTGCGGTCAGCCTAAGTTGAAGGTGAACCGGCGAAGGAGACCCAAGGAGTTTGAGTGAAAGCAAGCATCCAGCAGAGGGCAGCAGAGCAAAGCTACTGATCAGCTGTTCTGGGGGAATTTGCATACGTGCAGTGCGGTCAGCCTAAGTTGAAGGTGAACCGGCGAAGGAGACCCAAGGAGTTTGAGTGAAAGCAAGCATCCAGCAGAGGGCAGCAGAGCAAAGCTACTGATCAGCTGTTCTGGGGGAATTTGCATACGTGCAGTGCGGTCAGCCTAAGTTGAAGGTGAACCGGCGAAGGAGACCCAAGGAGTTTGAGTGAAAGCAAGCATCCAGCAGAGGGCAGCAGAGCAAAGCTACTGATCAGCTGTTCGGGGGAATTTGCATACGTGCAGTGCGGTCAGCCTAAGTTGAAGGTGAACCGGCGAAGGAGACCCAAGGAGTTTGAGTGAAAGCAAGCATCCAGCAGAGGGCAGCAGAGCAAAGCTACTGATCAGCTGTTCGGGGGGAATTTGCATACGTGCAGTGCGGTCAGCCTAAGTTGAAGGTGAACCGGCGAAGGAGACCCAAGGAGTTTGAGTGAAAGCAAGCATCCAGCAGAGGGCAGCAGAGCAAAGCTACTGATCAGCTGTTCTGGGGGAATTTGCATACGTGCAGTGCGGTCAGCCTAAGTTGAAGGTGAACCGGCGAAGGAGACCCAAGGAGTTTGAGTGAAAGCAAGCATCCAGCAGAGGGCAGCAGAGCAAAGCTACTGATCAGCTGTTCGGGGGGAATTTGCATACGTGCAGTGCGGTCAGCCTAAGTTGAAGGTGAACCGGCGAAGGAGACCCAAGGAGTTTGAGTGAAAGCAAGCATCCAGCAGAGGGCAGCAGAGCAAAGCTACTGATCAGCTGTTCTGGGGGAATTTGCATACGTGCAGTGCGGTCAGCCTAAGTTGAAGGTGAACCGGCGAAGGAGACCCAAGGAGTTTGAGTGAAAGCAAGCATCCAGCAGAGGGCAGCAGAGCAAAGCTACTGATCAGCTGTTCGGGGGGAATTTGCATACGTGCAGTGCGGTCAGCCTAAGTTGAAGGTGAACCGGCGAAGGAGACCCAAGGAGTTTGAGTGAAAGCAAGCATCCAGCAGAGGGCAGCAGAGCAAAGCTACTGATCAGCTGTTCGGGGGGAATTTGCATACGTGCAGTGCGGTCAGCCTAAGTTGAAGGTGAACCGGCGAAGGAGACCCAAGGAGTTTGAGTGAAAGCGAGCATCCAGCAGAGGGCAGCAGAGCAAAGCTACTGATCAGCTGTTCTGGGGGAATTTGCATACGTGCAGTGCGGTCAGCCTAAGTTGAAGGTGAACCGGCGAAGGAGACCCAAGGAGTTTGAGTGAAAGCAAGCATCCAGCAGAGGGCAGCAGAGCAAAGCTACTGATCAGCTGTTCTGGGGGAATTTGCATACGTGCAGTGCGGTCAGCCTAAGTTGAAGGTGAACCGGCGAAGGAGACCCAAGGAGTTTGAGTGAAAGCAAGCATCCAGCAGAGGGCAGCAGAGCAAAGCTACTGATCAGCTGTTCTGGGGGAATTTGCATACGTGCAGTGCGGTCAGCCTAAGTTGAAGGTGAACCGGCGAAGGAGACCCAAGGAGTTTGAGTGAAAGCAAGTATCCAGCAGAGGGCAGCAGAGCAAAGCTACTGATCAGCTGTTCTGGGGGAATTTGCATACGTGCAGTGCGGTCAGCCTAAGTTGAAGGTGAACCGGCGAAGGAGACCCAAGGAGTTTGAGTGAAAGCAAGCATCCAGCAGAGGGCAGCAGAGCAAAGCTACTGATCAGCTGTTCTGGGGGAATTTGCATATGTGCAGTGCGGTCAGCCTAAGTTGAAGGTGAACCGGCGAAGGAGACCCAAGGAGTTTGAGTGAAAGCAAGCATCCAGCAGAGGGCAGCAGAGCAAAGCTACTGATCAGCTGTTCGGGGGGAATTTGCATACGTGCAGTGCGGTCAGCCTAAGTTGAAGGTGAACCGGCGAAGGAGACCCAAGGAGTTTGAGTGAAAGCAAGCATCCAGCAGAGGGCAGCAGAGCAAAGCTACTGATCAGCTGTTCTGGGGGAATTTGCATACGTGCAGTGCGGTCAGCCTAAGTTGAAGGTGAACCGGCGAAGGAGACCCAAGGAGTTTGAGTGAAAGCAAGCATACAGCAGAGGGCAGCAGAGCAAAGCTACTGATCAGCTGTTCTGGGGGAATTTGCATACGTGCAGTGCGGTCAGCCTAAGTTGAAGGTGAACCGGCGAAGGAGACCCAATGAGTTTGAGTGAAAGCAAGCATCCAGCAGAGGGCAGCAGAGCAAAGCTACTGATCAGCTGTTCGGGGGGAATTTGCATACGTGCAGTGCGGTCAGCCTAAGTTGAAGGTGAACCGGCGAAGGAGACCCAAGGAGTTTGAGTGAAAGCAAGCATCCAGCAGAGGGCAGCAGAGCAAAGCTACTGATCAGCTGTTCTGGGGGAATTTGCATACGTGCAGTGCGGTCAGCCTAAGTTGAAGGTGAACCGGCGAAGGAGACCCAAGGAGTTTGAGTGAAAGCAAGCATCCAGCAGAGGGCAGCAGAGCAAAGCTACTGATCAGCTGTTCTGGGGGAATTTGCATACGTGCAGTGCGGTCAGCCTAAGTTGAAGGTGAACCGGCGAAGGAGACCCAAGGAGTTTGAGTGAAAGCAAGCATCCAGCAGAGGGCAGCAGAGCAAAGCTACTGATCAGCTGTTCGGGGGGAAGTTTGCATACGTGCAGTGCGGTCAGCCTAAGTTGAATGTGAACCGGCGAAGGAGACCCAAGGAGTTTGAGTGAAAGCAAGCATCCAGCAGAGGGCAGCAGAGCAAAGCTACTGATCAGCTGCTCTGGGGGAATTTGCATACGTGCAGTGCGGTCAGCCTAAGTTGAAGGTGAACCGGCGAAGGAGACCCAAGGAATTTGAGTGAAAACAAGCATCCAGCAGAGGGCAGCAGAGCAAAGCTACTGATCAGCTGTTCTGGGGGAATTTGCATACGTGCAATGCGGTCAGCCTAAGTTGAAGGTGGTTTGTGGAAGGGCTGTTGGCAAGTGACAGTTAAACCCGAAACACTTTGTGAGTGTTTCTCACCCTACCTCCTCCTCTAACCAACCCCCCACCCCACGGTGGTTGGGAAGCGGGAGCAGGGGCCTGTCGTGAAGGTGAGTGAGTGCCTTTAAATTTGCTTAACTTTCAGCGGGAGCAGGGTTTGAGGTAATATCAGGTAACCTCTTCCTTTCTTTTTCTTTTTCTTGTTTTTTTTTAATCTAGAGGTGATGTCAGGGAAGGCAGTACAATGCTCCTCCTGCAGAATGTTTGAGGTGAGGGACGCCGTCAGTGTCCCTGCTGATTTCATCTGTGGGAAGTGCACCCAACTCCAGCTCCTCCAAAACCGTGTTAGGGACCTGGAGCTTGAGCTGGATGAACTTCGGATCATTCGGGAGGCAGAGGGGGTCATAGATATGAGGTTCAGGGAAGTAGTTACACCAAAGACTGGAAATAGATGGGTAACTGTAAGAGGGACTGGGAAGAAGCAGTCAGTGCAGGGACACCCTGCGGTCGTTCCCCTGAGTCACAAGTATACCGTTTTGGATACTTGTGGGGGGGGGACTTACCAAGGGTAAGCCATGGGGTACGGGCCCCTGGCACGGAGTCTGTCCCTGTTGCTCAGAAGGGAAGGGGGCAAAGGAGTAGAACATTAGTAATTGGGGACTCAATAGTCAGGGGCACAGATAGGAGATTTTGTGGGAGCGAGAGAGACTCACGTTTGGTATGTTGCCTCCCAGGTGCAAGGGTACGTGATGTCTCCGATCGTGTTTTCCGGGTCCTTAAGGGGGAGGGGGAGCAGCCCCAAGTCGTAGTCCACATTGGCACTAACGACATAGGTAGGAAAGGGGACAAGGATGTCAGGCAGGCGTTTAGGGAGCTAGGATGGAAGCTCAGAGCGAGAACAAACAGTTGTTATCTCTGGGTTGTTGCCCGTGCCACGTGATAGTGAGATGAGGAATAGGGAGCGAGAGCAATTAAACACGTGGCTACAGGGATGGTGCAGGCGGGAGGGATTCAGATTTCTGGATAACTGGGGCTCTTTCTGGGGAAGGTGGGACCTCTATAGACAGGATGGTCTACATCTGAACCTGAGGGGCACCAATATCCTGGGGGTGGGATTTGTTAGTGCTCTTTGGGGGGGTTTAAACTCATTCAGCAGGGGCATGGGAACCTGGATTGTAGTTTTGGGGTATGGGAGATTGAGAGTATAGAGGTCAGGAGCACAGATTTGACTTCGCAGGAGGGTGCCAGTGTTCAGGTAGGTGGTTTGAAGTGTGTCTTCTTCAATGCCAGGAGTATACGAAATAAGGTAGGGGAACTGGCAGCATGGGTGGGTACCTGGGACTTCGACATTGTGGCCATTTCAGAGACATGGATAGAGCAGGGACAGGAATGGTTGTTGCAGGTTCCGGGGTTTAGGTGTTTTAGTAAGCTCAGAGAAGGGGGCAAAAGAGGGGGAGGTGTGGCGCTGCTAGTCAAGGACAGTATTAAGGTGGCGGAAAGGATGCTAGATGGAGACTCTTCTTCCGAGGTAGTATGGGCTGAGGTTAGAAACAGGAAAGGAGAGGTCACCCTGTTGGGAGTTTTCTATAGGCCACCTAATAGTTCTAGGGATGTAGAGGAAAGGATGGCGAAGATGATTCTGGAAAAGAGCGAAAGTAACAGGGTAGTTGTTATGGGAGACTTTAACTTTCCAAATATTGACTGGAAAAGATATAGTTCGAGTACATTAGATGGGTCGTTCTTTGTACAATGTGTGCAGGAGGGTTTCCTGACACAATATGTTGACAGGCCACATTGGATTTGGTTTTGGGTAATGAACCAGGCCAGGTGTTAGATCTGGAGGTAGGTGAGCACTTTGGAAACAGTGACCACAATTCGGTGACCTTTACGTTAGTGATGGAAAGGGATAAGTATACCCCGCAGGGCAAGAGTTATAGCTGGGGGAAGGGCAATTATGATGCCATTAGACATGACTTAGGATGTGTTGGTTGGAGAAGTAGGCTGCAAGGGTTGGGCACACTGGATATGTGGAGCTTGTTCAAGGAACAGCTATTGCATGTTCTTGATAAGTACGTACCAGTCAGGCAGGGAGGAAGGGGTCGAGCGAGGGAACCGTGGTTTACCAAATAAGTGGAATCTCTTGTTAAGGGGAAGAAGGAGGCCTATGTGAAGATGAGGCATGAAGTTTCAG